>NC_042616.1:501670907-501970907 GCF_901001135.1 Rhinatrema bivittatum
TAATGCTCATTATAGACTCTAGATTGACTCTAGATTGACTGCTATAACAAAATACACTTTCAAGAAAGTCTGAGTGTTGTGTCTTTTATGCCTTATTTTAGAGACAGGAAACCTAAGAACAGTAGGTAGCTTATGCTTTTGATTCTTTCCTAACTTGATTACTACAGTTCCTTATTTGTAGGCTTATCAGAGAAAAATGATTAGAAAGCTGCAGTCAATTCAAAATAGCATTACTTGTATTGCATCAGGCACCAAATCTCGAGATGATATCTCCCAGTATAAGGGAGCTTCCCTAGTTACTGGTCTGTCGGTGATCAAAATTTAAAATCTTGATAATAACTTTTTAAAAAAATTATAGGATTCTGTTCACAGATATCTGAGAAATTGTTTAACTGTGTATCCACCTTCTAACCTTGAAATCAGCTTGCCTCTATCTACCCTCATTGCATAAAATGAAACTGACAGAAACTGGCAATAGCCTATTGCTATTGGAAGCCTAATTTAAGACACATTTTTTCAATTTTAGAAAACTTGCCAAAGCCTGGCTTTTTTCATAGGCTTTTCCTTGAAGTTTGTGAGAATTCTGTGCCGTGAGAAGAGGTAGTTTTAGTTCTTTATCTGCTAGTTTAAGATTTATTGTGCTATATGCTTTGAGGTCATTTATCAAACTGCTATATGGCGGTTTCACATGCGTTAAGGTGTTTTCGCATGCAAAAAATGCCTTTAACGCATGCGAAAACGCCATAACGCATAGTGCGATGCAAATTAGAAAAAGGGGAGGAGTTTGGGGCAGGTTTTGTGGCCAAGTGGGCTGGCTTCATGATTTGCAAAGCCATATCGCACAGCTTTACCGCTCTCAACCTAGCTTGATGTTACCCAGGTAGAGCGTCCATCAAGCTAGGTTGAGAGAACATTGCACAAATCTCATCTTTGGGTGAGTTTCCTCACTCCGAAGGTCATCAAATCTTCACAAGAGAGCACTGTTCTGTTCGTATGTCTCACTTTGAATGTCAAAGTGGCCCCTAACCCTCTCTCTCTCTCCCCCCCCCCCCCCCCCCAGTGGTTGTAGAAGGGCCCTCATAGCTAGGCTGGCTCTCCAGGAGCTTAAAATGGTCCTCCCAGTGGTTGTACATAGGAAATACAACAATTCTGCACTTATTGCAAAGTGTGAAAAAGTTATCACAGTTTGCAATAATACCTATGCGAAGCGCTAAGATAGTGCACTTTGAGATAAACTATTACCATGCAACACGCCCCTTTTCCTATCACAGGTGATATTTAGTGCATTTTGATAAATCTATCCTTGCCATTCCTTAAAAACTAGATCAAAGCAGCTTAGAAAAATCAGCAACCTAAACTACAATGAATAAAACAAAATACAAAATATAAAACAAGAGTATCAAAACAACAGGTAATTTATACGAACATGACAAGCCAAAAAAATAAAATTGTTTTCTTCAAATCATCACAGCAGCAGCAGCCACACTAATGCCAAGAGGATAAACTTGTATCATATAAAAGGAACAAAAAATAGAGAGAGGAAGAAAGACAAGAAAATCACACCATAACATTGTGCAAGTTTCTATTTTAAACTCATCTGGACCTAATTTGCCAAGTTTGCTACTTTGGAGCTAATGCCAAAATCCTACATCTGATTTATGGAAATGTTTTAGCAAATGTTTCCATTGTGATTTTTTTTTTGTATATATCAGTCACTTTTTTTTTTTTTTTTTTGGTAATTCTCAAAGAAATTGCAGCCTGAAAATAAAACTACAGAATACATATTTTATTATGAAAAACCATAGCATATAACTGTAAATAAACATCACCCTTTCTTTTACAGACATCCACTTTGTTTATGGATTCCATTATTAATCGAATGGTATGGGCACATCTGGAAAATGAATGTTTGAACATTTTTGGGTTATGCAAAAACCACTAACTCTTTAACACAGTCTGCATTATTTTCCAGATGGCTTACACACAAGGATGCACTGGTAAATGTAAGAACAAAAGCAACACAAGAGTAGGATTACAAAATATGTCAGTGCAAATGTGTCTAAAAATACTTATCAAAGGGAAGTGCATGGCTCAGTATGTTATCTCATGCTTTCCTTTCTTTTGTCACCTGGGGTACTTGCTGGTGGCTGCTGAAGGATATTGCCACATCACAACTGTTTGATGGCCTATATGAGGTAGGCTTGTCATCTCTGCCCAGTTCCTAATGAACAGATGTCCACATTACCCAGATAATTACATATCTATCAACTGATTGAAAACATTGATGTTTTTCTTGTGATCTACATAGCACAATAGTTATTGAGTGGGGTGGAATACACATTTTTAAAATAATAAATATTAGTAATAGGTAGCTATTGTCACTTCTGTATATTCGTGGTTTTCCATATCCCCTGATAAAGCCCCTACACTTATCCTAAGTCATTTCCCATTAACTTTGTACTGATGTAAATCGTGTGCCTTGCCCTGGCTAGGGTGCCATATAATTTGGAAAATAAACCATTTTTTTCCCCCCTGGAAATGATGGATCCTGAAACAGGTGGTTGAGAACAAAAGGCTAGTAGGACTGAAGAGATGTCAGTACTATGCACTTGAATACCTTGTATTTTCATAAATTTGAAAAATTACAGTAACTACGAGTGTCATCTATTGTAGAGGAAGGATTTCTACTGAAATGTAGGTAGGATGAGTATTTTTTTTTTGCCTAAAAATGAAAGAATCCTAATAACTAAAAAAATCACCCTTTCTGATTAGCTAAGAGGAATAGTTGCAGTGTAGCTGAAATTAAAAATCTATTTTTAGTGGGGAAAAAAAGGGTTGAATAGGTCAGATTTAGAAACAGGAGATGAGTCATAGAGATTTTCAAAATTGAATATCCATTGTGTCATGCAAAAATCATACTTTGGGGCCGATGTACTTACCCACAGAACTTCCCCACATTTAACCACATAAACACTTTTGAATATTGGTCCCATAGTATTAGAATACTGTTTTTAGGCATATTAGGAAGAAGAAAGCTCGTTCGTATGAAATGCAAAGTGTGGGAAGAAAAGATCAGAAACACATGACCAAGGCAGTGAGCAATGGTGGCTTTCAGGGGATCCATAACTCTGCACACTTACTGGAGCTGGCAGCAAGACAGGCCCTGAGCCTCGGAGGGAGGGAAGGTGGCAACTGTGTCCTGTGGGACCTGATAGAGAGGTACAGAAAAATAGCAGGGTATTTTAACCTGGAGCATGAAGGGAGAGCAGCAGCTCTATGAGAAACGGGCAGCAGTTGGAGCCCCTGTGAGCCAGCTTATTCAGGCTGTAGGCACCAGACAGATTTCCACCTATCTGAGGATACAGAGGTTAGTGGAGCAACAGACCTTCTTTCATGAGCTGTCTGTGGATGTCAAGATCAGTGTCAATCGCCTCCTGGGGCATCAGGCTTGGTTGCGCCTGACACTGGCTTTATAAGTCCTGAAGTTGTTCAAGAATGTCGTGGGGGAGTTCACCCCAGAGGCCTAACATTGGCATACTGGGTACACAAGACCACGATCTGGTCAGACTTCACTAAGGGCTTTTTGAAGTTGCTTTTGAATTCTAAATTCTCCTCTACAATAAATACACTTCCCACAGACTCTTGTTTGTCATGTATGTTTGTCTTGACTAGATTGTAAGCTCCATGGAGAAGGGACTGTCTTTTATGTGTATCTGTACAGCGCTGCATACATTTAGTAACTCTTTAGAAATGATAAATAGTAGTAGTATCAGTAAGTAAGGTTGCCCACCATTTCCTTTTCTGTCCATCAACCAGGGTGCCTAGTGAATGGGTATTCTCAATGGCTGGGGACATCGTGAGTCCAGATCATTACAGATGTCACCAGAGGTGGTAGAGAAGCTGATCTTTCTTAAGATGGACCTCCTACTTCTGAGTTTTTTTTCCTGAATTTCCATATGAATGGTAGGACTGAGTGCACAGCTACACCAAACCAATGCCTATACTGTTTTGCCTCGGAGGTTTGCTGTAATTTTACTAGCTGCCGCTCTTGCTGTCGTTCCCCAGCCTACACCACATGCCTTGCCATTCCTCTCTTCTGATTCAGCACCCTGCTGACTTGTTACCACTCATGCTGCTGCTGCTGCCACTGTCCGGCCTGCTTCCCACTACTCTTCTTTTCTCTTGGCTTCACAAGGGTGTTTGGGTCCCCTCCTCGCCCAAAAAAAGAAAAAATGTAAGATGGATAAACCTCCTCCTCTGCCCCTCTCTGGATGCCTTAGGATCTTGTTGCCACTTTTGCTGCTTCTGCCAGGTCTGCTTTACTGCTTTGTTTCTCTCTTAGGTCAGTGCCCTGCTGCATTGATGATATATTTCTTACTGTCTTACCCCTCACTCTATGCCTTAGGGTGTTGATGCCCCTCTTCTTCCTGCCATACCTCTGGGGGGGGGGTGTCTTCATGTTTGTGTTGATGCCCTTTGCCCCTCTTTTAATACTTTAGGATGTTCACTACACTGTTTGTGCTGTTTTGCTTCTTTTTTTCGTTCAATGATGTGTTTGTGTCACTATTTGTGCTGTTTTGGCCCTTTCATGGTGGCTTGGGTTGTTCATGCCACTGTTGGTTCTTTGTGCCCTTATTTTTGTGCCGTGGGGTGTTCATGCTGCTCTTGCTGGCTTGGGGTGCTATTGCTTCTACTGCTGATGCCTTCCAGACACCCCAAAATTAGAGTAAAAAATAGGATGCATTGCTTTCCCCATTGACTTTAAAGGTAACAAGTGGCACAAATGAAACGAATGAACTTTTGATCCAAACCAAACAAAACAGAAAGCCAAACTGAAAATCCAAACTGAACCAAAAGTTTTTTCCATGCACTCCCTAAAAAATAAGTTAAAGAAGCAGGCACCGTACAGTTTTGAAAAATAAATCAAACATATATGAAACGATCACATCAATAGGAAATATAGTACCTTTTTGTTGCAACTTCAGAATATGAAATACTAATATCATACTATCTGTATTCAACAGTAGGCAAATCAATTTACTTACAGAATGCTAGATATTTTTCAGAGTCACTTAGTGCAATATTTAAAAGCAAGAAATAGGGAGAGAATTCAAGCTGTACATTTATGAGATTGCCCAATAATAAATGGATTAGAATCTATACATAATATTGAGGATAGTGTGACACAAGTTCCAAATGGTTCATACTTAACCTTTGCGTAATCCAAACTTAACCCCCACCCTTGGAAAACTATTTGAGCCTTGATGATATCATGCCTCTTAGTTGAGTTGATGTGTGCTGGTGCAGGAAACTATGGAGGAGACATTTTTTCCATAAAGAGTAAATCTAAAATTCTACTTCTAGATATAAGGCCTAGCTGCTTTTCAAAGACCCTCTGAGAGGAATCATGGAGAAAATGCTGAAGAGAACAGCCTGCCTTGTGGAAGTCTCATCTTTTATCCTCCCTTCTGATTTGGAATAAGTGATGTATTTCTACTTACAGATATCATGGATGTCTGCCAGTGATATGAGTCCCAGTGCTGAGTAATCTGTTATGCTTCAAAAGTGTTTAGTTTCCTTGCTGTCTATTTTAATGTGGAAGCCTATAGGAGTTTAAACTAGTTTAAGACACATTTTTTTTTGGTTTAATAAAGTTGGCATTATTGAAAACATGAATCCAAGTTGAGCACTGAACTGTTTTTCCAGGATATTGGGTCACCTGTGGTAGAAGTTGCCAGTGAACAACTGCTAATCAGAAGAAGCCCAGCAAAGAGAATACCTCGGGCCTGGTCCACTACCTCATCTGCTCCTCCACTTTTCAGTAGGGTGAAATAAATGCACAAAACATGATGAATAAGGTCAATTTGTTTCATTGGGTGGCCCCGAAATGAACTGGGGGCACCCGAATGAAACAAACCTTATTTGTTGTATTTCTTTTAAATTACTACATTGGGCCTAGGCCCGAGGCCGGGATCTCACCTATGGCATAGGTTGTTGCCCAAAGCAGGGGCCATGGCCTATGGTTGAGCATGATGGCACACCTCAGCCTAGGCCTAGACCTAGGCCAAAAGCTGGGGCCTCACCTAGGGCATAGGCTAAGGCCCAAAGTAGGTATGTTATGCTGGGGCCTCTGCCAAGCCACCCCCCCCCCCCCCCCCCACTGAACAAACTTATCTGATTGAAAAGGTATTAGCGGAAACGGCCAGGCTGAGTCCAGATACTTGGGCCTCTACCTAGGCTGCAGCCTGAACCCAAACCTGACAATGTGGCCCAGCCCAGAGGCTGGGTCTTGATGTTGGGGCCTTGACCTGGACACAGGCCTGATGCTGGGACTCGACACCTGGGCCCTAGGATAGGCTGGAGACCAGACCCAGGCCTAATGCTGTGGCCTGGCCAGGAGGCTGGATTCCAAAACCAGGGCCTCAGCCTAGGCTAGAGTCCAGACCCATGCCCACCCCCAGTGCCTCATCCCAAAGACCAGGTCCAGATTCCTGGGCCTGGGCCAAGGGCAGAGCCCAGAGCCAAGCTTGATAACACGGCCTAGCCAGGAGGCTGGTTCTCAATGCCGGGGCCTCAGTCCGGACTCAGGCCCGATGACAGGGCCTGGCCTGGAGGCCAGGTTGTTATGGTTTCGAGGTGTTTGAGTGGATTCTTGGGTACTGTGGAAGATGACCACGCCCACGGTGAGAAGCCCCATGGGAGCCACAGTACTGGGCTGGACTCAGGTTGCACAAACACAGAGTTTTGTCTTTTGTTGTACAGCTGATTATACCACCAGAGGTGGTAGTAGTGAGGTGATCCAGAGGTAGCAGTCTAGGGACCCTTGACAGAGGGAACCTGTCTCACCAAGATGGTATAGGGAGATCCAGGTGAAGGTTTCCCAACACGGCAGAGCTGTAGATGAGACAGACTGGGAATTAGATTACTCACTAAATGGTAGCTGTAAGGTTGATGATTCCACCAGGCAGAAGTAGATGGTTACAGGCATCGAGGCAGGGAGAGCAGGCCCTCGAGGAGCGAGTTCCTGATTCCAGATAGGCACCTGAAAGAAAGCAAAGGGCCCCTGAGGAGCGGGTACCCAGGTTAGAGAATACCCCAAAGGGCAGAGAGAGCTTCCAGTGGCAGCACGGAAGCAGCAGAGTAGCTTAGACCGGACGAATCCAATCCTTGCTAACTCAATGAGGTAGCAAATACCCGGATGACATGATGTCATTTGAGGGGGACGCCCCCGAGGTTCCCGCCATGACGTGGATAAAGACGTGGGTGGTGTGCACGCGTGCACCCTAGGAGGCCCTTAGGAGAAACATGGAGTGAGGCTTTGCCATAGCCGTTTCGGGGACACTGGAGGATGCGGCTTGCAGACACTGCAGTAGCCATCTTCCCAAGGCTAGCGGGGAGAGCAGAGAAAAAGGTGAGGCACAAGGGTCGAAGCTGTCTGAGACCGACGGACGCAACACGGGTCTTGACACCTGTGCCTCAGCCTAGGGTCAGGCACAGTTCAGGAGCCCAGGCTTGGAGCAAATCCGATGGCATCTGACATCCTCTTCTTTTCTTCTTCAACTGATGCTGTCACTGGGGTCACACCAGAATTAATTATCTCTAGCATATTCACTCCAGCAGATGGCACCATTTTGATGTACGGAGCAGCTATGACAGTGTTCGACATCGGAGCTGCTCCAAAGACTGATATCCGGGCCTGGGCCTGACCCTAGGCTGAGACCCAGATGTTGGTACCTAGCCTCCAGGCCAGGCTCTGGTATCAGGCCTGGGTCCAGGCTGAGGCTCCAACATTGGGACCTGGCCTCCAAGCCGGGCAACAGCATCGGGCCTGGGTCTGGGCTGCAGCCTAGACTGAGGCCCAGGTGTCATGACCTTCCTGACCTCTGGGCTGGATCCTGGTGTCTAGCCTGGGTCCAGGCCGAGGCCCCAGCATTGGGTCTAGGTCTGGGTTTGGGCTCTGGCCTAAGCCAAGGTGCTGGCCATGTGGAGGCCGAGGCTGAGGTTGCAGCGACTTTCTGTGGCCTTGGCCTATGAAAGGCCAAGGCTTTGGCCTGGCCCTAGGCCTAGGCCTCGCTAGCACATCCCCACCAGATCAGGGTAGTAGGGGCCAGGGTAGATCCTGGCCCCAGCGATTTTATGTATAGGTGGGAGGCCTTGGGAGGCCCTGTTTTCATTTTTTTGGTGTTGTTTGGTGGTTTTATTTTACAAATGTTTGATTCATTTTTTGACACAAATCAAACATTCCATGAACCAAAATTCATGGGGAAAATACCTCCTGAAAATGAAAAAAAAAGAAAATGAATTTTTTTTCCCTGCATAGCCCTACATTTCAGAACCCACTGACTAAAGCAAGGATTTGGAATTTGTTTAGTACCTGTTTATATTTTATGTACCTTGTAGGAATTACAAAATTAATACATTTGTTAACACATTGATACAGACCCAATTAAATCTGGAAGGAAAAGTAAATTGGACTCTATAGAGAAGGAAATTCAGGAAGCCATCAGGTATCTCTTTGCATAAATCATCATAACTGGATGGTTTTAGAGTGGAAATTTATCATCCTTTAATAGCAAACTGACTCCCAAATTTAGACATCCATATCAAGATTTTTTTTTTTTCCAAAGAAAATCTAAGGGCACCGTTGGTGAAATCATGATTATAGTATTGGAGAAGCCAGGTAGAGACTCACTGCTTATTCCGATTTATTTATTTATTTTATTTATTTCTTATACTTTTATTGCTGTACTAACAGCAAGCCAACCAAGGCAGTTTACAACAATAACATACAATAAAATATTTACAGGCTGTTGTAGCTTGGGAGCGGTCACAAATTGGGTGATGGGCTGAGATCCCATTGATGTTTTTGAAATCTGTTCAGAACTGGATTTGGCACTAGTATGATAGGCAAGGAGCAATCACTGTTAGATTCCTCTGTTACTCCTAGTTGGAGCATTTCCTTTACTTCAGCCTTGATCACATGGCGCCTGGCCTTAGGAATCTGGTATGGCCGCTGCCAGACTATGACACCAGGAGGTGTAGAAATGTCATGTGGTGCAAGGTGGGTCCATTCCAGTATGTTCGAAAAGACATCCTTGTTTTGATCTACCAGCTATTCCATGTCTGCTTTCTATACGGTGGATGATAGATCCCCAGAAGAAACTTGGAGTAGCTCTGACTTAGAGAAGGCCACTGGGCCAAATTTCTCTTCCTGGACAAGCCCACATGTCGGTGAATCCACTGCTTGAGGAGGTTTATGTGGAAAATTGGAGTCTTCTTTCATTATCTGGTTGGGCTACTTTGAAGTCTACAAATTTTTCTGTATCACTTCATAAGGGCTTTGCCAACGAGATAAGAATTTGCTCTCGGAAGACAGGAGAAGGACAAGGATCCAGTTTCCCCACTGACATACTAATTGTATAGTAGAGCAGTTATACTCTCAGGCTTGGGTAGTCTGGGCCTTCTCCAGGCATAAGAGTGTAGCCTCTCCAGCTTTCCGCAGCCATTCCTGCATCTGTATAACATAATTCATCAAGTTCTGTCCGAAAGTTGACTGCTTTTCCTAACTCTCCCAAGCTACTTCAAGGAACCCCTTGATCTTCTTCCATATTGTAATTCAAAAGGGAAAAAAATTTGTCGAGCTCTGGGGTACTTCATGAATCGCAAACAACACATGGGGTAAGAGTAAGTCCCATTTCTTACCATCTTCAGCAATAAATTTCCTTAAAATCTGCTTGAGAATTCTGATGAAGCGCTCAGTGAGACCATCAGTCTGAGAATGATAAATCGAGGTCCGTAGAGGTTTTACTCCAAGAAGAATGCAGAATTGCTTCACTACTTTAGAAACAAATGGAGTTCCCTGGTCAGTTAATATTTTCTTGGGCAGGCCATGCCAGGAAAACCTCCATTAAGACAGTCACCACTATTTGGTTTTTCATGATTCGCAAGTGTATGGGCTTTGGGTATCTCGTAGCATAATTGAGGAGCACTAAGAAATTCTTATTCCCAAGGTAGATGTTGCATAGATGGATGTTCTACATCCATGGTCACACTTTTAAAGTAGTCTCAATAATGGCCATTGGCACCAGGGCAGCTGCCCATATCCTCACAGGTTGGATTACTTGACAAGTGAGGCAGGACTGGTAATAGCATTGGACCTGTTGGTACAGTGCAAGCCAATGAAATTGGGCCAAGAGGTGGCTGTGGGCTAGTTATAGGACCTACTGACAATAAACGTGGGGAACCAGGAGTTGCTCTACCACTTCACCCTCTAAACTTCTCTTTTTCCCATGATATAGTAAGTCCCCTTTCATTATAAAATAAAAAGGGATCAGGGTTCTTATCTTTCACCCTAGCAGCTACTTTCCCCATCTACCATATGTATATGTTCATGTGCAAATTTAAAGGATTCATCCTCTGTTTGGGCTCGCTTAAAGTTGGCAGGGGTCTGCACACCCCCCCCCCCCCCCCAGTCAAGGGGAACTATTATGGTGTCAGGACTGGATTGATGAATTTCCCCTGACTCAGAACCTTTCTCCATGGACATTTCTAAGTTAGTAGAATAGTTGTATTTTTCCTGTTGCCATTACCTATGGGACGTAGGTACCTTAGAGTCTGTAACATATAGGTCTGGATCTTCAAAGGGGATGATCTCTGAAAATGCCAGTTCCCCTCTGAAAATTTGGTTCCCCAAATCACCATTGCTGGGATTTGGGGAACCAGATTTAAACTGGCTCCACAGGGCTCCAAAGTTGGGGTAGTCTTGCCCTATCACCACCGGATATGGGAGCTAGGGAAGGATTCCAACTTCTATCCTGTCTGACCCACTGGGGTATTCAGTCAGACTTGCTGGTTGATACTGTCATTGGTCCCCGTGGATACTCTCATAGTCATTTTGTATCCGCTTAATCAATTCTCTTCGAATAAGCGTCTTCATGCTCCCAGAATATACCAATGTCTGGTTTGAGAACCCTCTAGCTTCATGGGAATCACAAAAACTGAGAACTCCAAGCTAAGAATGTCCATAAAACTGCAGAAATGTGAGATTGTAAGATTAACATCCATAGAAACATGACAGCAAAAAGACCATCGGGCCCATCTAGTCTGCCCATCCACCCAGTTAATTTAGCATTATAATTTCCATCACTCCCTTAGAGATCCCCTGTATTTACCCCATGTTTTATTAAATTCAGATACTGTTTTTGTTTCTATCACTTCCACTGGGAGGCCGTTTCATGCATCCACCACCCTGTCTGTATAGAAATATTTCTTATGATAACTCCTGAGTCTAACACCTTTAAACCTCACCCCATGAATTCTCATTCTAGACCCTCCTTTCCACTGAAAGAGGCTCGCCTCCTGTGCGTAGAAGCCTTTGAGATATTTAAATGTCTCCCCAATCTCTCCTTTCTTCTATGGTGTACATGTTTAGATCTTTAAGTCTAGCCCCATATGCTATATATACTTTTAAAACAAAAGTAAGAGGAGAAAGAAACCAATCTGGTTCTCAAAGGAGGTGGCTGAAAAAATAAAGGCAACAAGAACAGCGTTTAGAAAGTATAAAGGATCCAAAAAGAGGAATATAGGGAAGACTATCTGGTAAAACTGAGGGAGATGAAGAAAGAAATCAGGAAAGCAAAAAGACAAGCTGAAGAAAGGATTGGCAAAGAAGTAAAGGGAGGTGACAAAACATTTTTCAGATTTATCAGAGAAAGAAAGGAGGCCCATAGTTGTATATTGAAATTGAAAGGTGATGAAGAGCAATGTGTGGAGAATGATGAAGAAATGGCAAAAATATTAAACAAATACTTCAGTTTCATGTTCACTAAAAAGACTCTGGAGAAGGACCATTGCTGTTTGACAAGACCGTGGATGGGAGTGGAGTAAATGGAACACCAAGAGAATATTTGGAAAGAAATAGGAAACCTGAAAATGGACAAGGCCATGGGGCCAGATGACGTACATCCCAGGATACTGAGGGAGCTCAGAGATGTGCTGGTGGATCCGCTGAAGGACTTATTCAATAGATCCCTGAAACAGTAGTGATGCCGAGTGATTGGAGAAGAGCGGTGGTAGTCCCGCTTCACAAGAGTGGGAGCAGAGAGGAGGCTGGAAACTATAGGCCGGTTAGCCTCACCTCGATGGAGGGAAAATTAATGGAGAATCTGCTGAAGGAAAGGATAGTGAACTATTTACAATCTGGTGGGTTGATTTGGCACGAGACAACATGGATTCACCAGGGAAGGTCCTGCCAGACAAACCTGATTGACTTTTTTGATTTGATAATGAGAGAACTGGATAAAGGAAGACTGCTCAATGTGATTTTCTTGGATTTTGTTGCGCCGTTGATCTCAGACGGCTTCAACCCTTGGCCTCACCTTTTTCTCTGCTCTTCCCGCTAGCCTTGGGAAGATGGCTACCGCCGCATCTACAAGCCGCATTCTCTGGTGTCCCCGGAACGGCTATGGCAAAGCCTCATGCCATGTTTCTCCTAAGGGCCTCCTAGGGTGCGCGCGCACGCCACCCACGTCTTTATCCACGTCATGGCGGGAACCTCGGGGGCGTCCCCCTTGAGTGACGTCACGCCATCCGGGTATTTAGCCTTCACTTGTTTGCTAGCTCATTGAGTTAGCAAGGATCGTGATACGGATTGTATGGATTGGATTCGTCCGGTCTAAGCTACTCTGCCACTTCTGTGCTGCCGCTGGAAGCTCTCTCTGCCCTTCGGGGTATTCTCTAACCTGGGTACCCGCTCCTCGGGGGCCCTTTGCTTTCTTTCAGGTGCCTTACTGGGCTCAGGTACTTGCTCCTCGAGGGCCTGCTCTCCCTGCCTCGGTGCCTGTAACCATCTACTTCTGCCTGGTGGAATCGTCAACCTTACAGCTACCATCTAGTGAGTAATCTAATTCTCAGTCTGTCTCATCTACAGCTCTGCTGTGCTGGGAAACCTACACCTGAATTTCCCTATACCATCTTGGTGAGACGGGTTCCCTCTGCCGAGGGTCCCTGGACTGCTACCTCTGGATCACTTCACTACTGCCACCTCTGGTGGTATACATCAGCTGTACCATAAAAGATCTAACTCTGTGTTTGTGCGTCCTGAGTCTAGCCCAGTACTGTGGCTCCCCACAGGGCTCCTCCCCGTGGGCATGGTCATCTTTCACATTACCCAAGAATCCACTCAAACACTTCGAAACCATAACAGATTTCAGTAAAGCTTTTGATAAGGTTCGCCTGGGACACCTAATACCCTTACACCAGCCATTGGTACAGGGGTTTGTGTGTGTGTGTGAGTTTTTAAAGTTTGTATCACTGAAGGGCTTTTTTTTCATGGGCCTGGAACACAGAATAAATGAACCGGGGGGGGGGGGGGGGGCAGTAAAAAAAACTAGCTATGCCAATGGTATTGTCAGCTACTGCACTCCAGAGGACTCTTGGAGCACACTACTTACTCCTAAGTGAGCAGAGGAGAACTCGCTGTTCCTTCTGCTTCCTTTTACTTCCAAAGGAAGAGCTATTAGCTCTTCTAACTTCTCTCTTAAGAGGACAAATAGGTTTCTCATTTGTTCCTTTCTCTTTGCCAGAGGCAACTTCCTCCCTCCTTTCTTCTCAAAGGAAACTACAACACTTCTCCTTACTGTAGAGAGGTCTTTGCTCCTTCTCCACATGGATTAGACCATTATGATGAATCATACTGGACCACATCACCTTACAACCAGTTTCACATGACATAGCTCACACATCTAGTAAGGACAAAGAGTCCTTACAATGTGGACTGCAATGCTTACGCTAAAGATATTGTACCAAAGAGTAAGCAAAGTCATGAGAGGATTAATCCTCATAGATCAGTCAGGGTCCTTGCCCCACAGAGAATGCAAGACTATTATGTAAAAGCCTACAGGAAGCTAAATAGGGGAAGGGTCTGGCTGTAGCAATTTTATTGAATGCTGAAAAGGCTACAGGTAGCGTGAGTAGGGGTACTTATTTCAGTTTTTAGTTTGGTTTGGTTCTGGAAACAATTTTTGTGCAATGCTATACGTGCAATATGGAGCCCTTATAGTGAGATTATAGTGAATAATGAATCCAATTTTGTTGCAAAGAAGGGAAGTCCCTTAGCTCCACTTTTGTTTACTTTAGTGTTGGAGCCTTGAGCAGTTGCTGTTAGACAAAGAAATGAAATTCATGGGTTCATTGTAAATGTCAGTTATCCATTTTGTCCAGCTGAGTTAGATATTTCCGTTCCTAAATTTTTACAGACATTAATGCCTGGTTTTAATATCTGTAAGGATACAAAATCAATTGGTCTAGATTGGAAGCTCTCTCTTTTGGGTATTATTATACAAAAGATATTTTATTTCCTTACGTTATTTCTGTCTATAATAAGAAATTGCTAGTTTTTTACTATCCTGGGCCTTAAAGCTCATTCTTAACAAGCAGCAGAATATATGTTTGGCATCCATGATTGGAATGTGGTTACACCAGCTTATAATTTCTTCAGAAGGAACAGTCAAGGCAGAAAAAGGGGGAAAGGCAGAACTTTATATAAAACACAATATTAAAATTACTGAACTCCAGGGCTTACATGGTACAAAGAAAGTAGTAGGTTATTAAGGAAAGGGAGAATGAAATTCCCATCTATACTTGTTACGTTCTGTGGCTCGCTCTGAAGCTCACTCTGAAGCTGCTTGAACAGTCCAGGCCCCAGCCATAATGGTGGCTCTGATGCCGCACCCAGACACCCTATTCTTGCTCACTCCTATGATCGCTCTACGCGTACGCATGTGCAGTGCACAGCACCTCTTACAGGGCCCATGGCGGGAAATCCAGAACCGGCACCTACTGATGACATCCCATTCTTCCACTACTTAAGGATGGCCCTGGACTTCCAGAGGATGCCTAGGTAATGGGTCCCCTGCATCATTGTGTGTAGTGTGTGTTGTTGCTCCTGATTCATGCCTTCTTTTTCCTGCTTCCTCTCTCCAACCTAGCCTTGCCTTGACTATCCAGCCCAGCCTGCCTTGTCTCCTCAGTCTCACTTGCCTCATCTCCCTGCCTTCCCTCAGACTGACTTCTGGATCTGACTCATGCCTGGACATTGACCATTCTTGTTTGCCGCCCGCCTCTGACCATTGCTTGGACACTGACCATTCTTACTTGCCACCTGCCTCTAACCCTAGCCTGGCCCTGGATCAATGCCTATGCCATTGACACAGAGATACTCGCCTAAGATCTGCTGGCCCCTGGAACCAAAGGGGTCAATCCAAGGGGAACGGGGTTAGTATAGGTGAAGTTCTTATTCAGTCTCTCATCTGTGTATCTCTGCCAGCTGTCGGTGAGGGCCTACGGGGCCTACCCTATAGGCTGTGCCAATCTCACCACAGCAACAAGAGTCCACAGATCTTACAAAACTGATGCAATTTACAGACTTCTCTCACAGGTTGAAGAAATGGATAGAGATTTTATTGAAGACATCTGAAAGATTGCAATAGGGTGCGTAATTTTTGAAGCCTTTTCCACAGGTAAAACAGAAACCATTGTTTTATTGTGTTAATATCTGTTGCGTCCATCGGGGTCAGATGGCTTCGCCCCTTATGCCTCACCTTTTTCTTGGCTCCTCCTGCTCACCTTGGGAAGATGGCTACCGCCGCGTCTGCTAGCCGCCCTCTCTGGCATCCCCGGAACGGCTATGGCGTTGCCTCCCGCCATGTTCCTCACAAGGGCTTACTAGGGTGCGCGCGCGCTACCCACGTCTTTATTCCAGCTATGGTGCGAACCTCGGGGGCGTCCCCTTCAAGTGACGTTATGCCATCCGGGTATATAGCCTGTACTTGTTTGCTAGCTCATTGAGTTAGCAAGGATTGGTCTCGGCCAGTCTGAGCTACTCTGTCGCTTCTGTGCTGCTGCTGGAAGCTCTCCCTCTGCCCTTCAGGGTAATCTCTAACCTGGGTACCCGCTCCTCGGGGGCCCTCTGCTTTATTTCAGGTGCCTTACAGGGATCAGGTACTCACTCCTCGAGGGCCTGCTATCCCTGCCTCGGTGCCTGTACCATCTACTTCTGCCTGGTGGAATCGCCAACTTACTAGTGAGTAATCTAACTCTCAGTCTGTCTCATCTACAGCATTGCCTTGCTGGGAAACCTACACCAGAATCCCCCTATACCAACGTGGTGAGACAGGTCCCCTCTGCTGAGAATCCCGAGACTGCTACCTCTGGATCACCTCACTACTGCTACCTCTGGTGGTACACATTAAAGTTGTACAATAAAAAATCTAAGTCTGTGTTTGTGCATCCTGAGTCTAGCGCAGTACTGTGGCTCCCCACGGGGCTCCTCCCCGTGGGCATGGTCATCTGTCATAATACCCAAGAATCCACCCAAACACCGCTAACCATAACAATATTTTTTATGTTATTTTTTATCTTTGTGATTTTGGCCTGGATTCTCCTAATTAAGTTAAAGTAAACTGGTTATTTTGATCGCCACTCTGGACTCTGTTTGCTATTTTTTCCCCATTTGCCCAGTACACTGGCTGAATGAAAGGATACCGGTTTGATTTTTTCTTTCTATACACTTTGCTAATTCTGGCTTCCTCACTCTTATATTGGACACTCTTGCACATAGTGTGGATTTTCCAGCTAGAATGTGAGCCATTGTATATTAATGACTGCCCGCACCAGGGGCCCAGGCAGTTAGCATTTTCCCCATCAGGACTCAGATCTGGACCTGTAGCACTGCTGGTTGATGATAACCGTATACTCGGGGGGAGAGTGAGAATATATAATAACACTGAATAATGAGGTAGATATAATTGGCATCTCAGAGACCTGGTGGAAGAAGGATAACCAATGGGACTCTGTGATACCAGGGTACAAATTATATCACAATGATAGGATGGATCAAATTGGTGGAGTGGTGTCAATATATGTTAAAGAGGGCACAGAGTCAAATAGGATACAAGTTCTGTAGGAAACAAAATGCACTGTAGAATCTTTATGGATAGAAATTCCATGTAAGAAGGGGAATAGAATAACAGGGAAATTAACAAAATTAGCAACACAATAATAATGGCTGATTTCAATTATCCCAGTATTGACTGGGTAAATGTCACATCAAGACATGCTAAGAAGGTAAAATTTCTAGATGAAATAAATGACTGTTTCATGGAGCATCTAGTACAAGAACCATGAAAAGAGGGAGCTATTTTAGAGATAATCCTTAGTGGTACACATGATTTGGTGTGAGAGTTAAAGATATCGAGGACACTTGGCAATAGTAGCAATTCTAATCATAACATGATCAAATTTGACTTGATAACTGGAGGGAGGACACTAAGGAAATCTACTGTGATAGCATTTAACTTTCAAAAAGGAGACTATGATAAAATGAGGAAAGTGGTTAGGAAAAAACTGAAAAGTACATTTGAATCAAAAACCTGCAAGGGAGACTATTGGACCATTATATGATTGATGGGTGAAAGGGGCAGTAAGGAAGGAGAAAGCCATAGCTGTTGTGCCCATCGGTTCCTGATGCCCTCTCTCCGCCCTCCTCACCTTTTTGGCGCCTTCCTCTTCGGCCGCAGGAAGATTGGCTGCTGCGGCGTCTTCCTGCCGTGGTCCTCAGCCGTTCCCAGACCGGCTCCACGCTGCTAACCTCCATGTTTCCTGGAGGCCTAGGGGCGCGCGTGCGGCGTGGCCCCGATTGAAGTACCGGCGATGGCATGAACCTCGGGGGCGTCCCCCGAAGATGACGTCACATGTGACGGATATTTAAGGTCTTAGATTTTGCTAACACATCGAGTTAGCAAGGATATGGATTCGTTCTATCTATGCTACTCTGCCTCCTCGGACTAACCAGGGGTACCCGCTCCTCGGGGGCCTCGCTCTCTCTCTTACTTTGTAGATTGCAGTCTGGAACCGGTACTCGCTCCTCGAGGGCCCTTGTTCCTGGACTTCTTCGAAATCAATTCTGCCTGGAAGTCAGCACTGCCTACTACATATGTGAGTTACCATCGCTCTCTCTGAGCTTTCCCTGGAACCAGATACTCGCTCCTTGAGGGCCTATACATTCCAACTCCTGGGCTTCTATGAGACATTGTGTGAGTCTTACCATCAGGTTCGGTACATGAACTCTGCTTACCCTGCCTACTCACTATATTTCAGTTTCTCTACAGCTTAGCCTCCAGGGATCGCTGTTCCAGCTTCTGAGGGACTACAGCCCAGCCGGGCATTCAGCTCACTACTGCCACCTCTGGTGGTTCAGTATACTGTCTAATAAAAGAACTAGTGTGTGTCTGTCTCCATACTCTGAGCCTGACCAGTGGTCCCTCTCGGGGTCTTCCCCGGGGGCGTGGTCATCTGCTACTGGTCCAAGGATCCACCCACAACACTCCTAAATACTACAGATTGCTAACTCCTATCTGATCGCTCCTCCCATCAGCTAGTGGTTTCATTACAATAGCAGAGTGATTAAATTAATTCTTTGCTTTGATCTTTACTAAGGAAAATATAATGCAGATACCCATGCCAGAAGTGATATTTAAGGGTGATGATTCAGAGGAACTAAAACAAATAAAGTAAATCAGAAAGATGTAATAGGGCAAATTGACAAACTAAAAAAATAGATTATATACATTCTAGAGTGCTGAAAGAACTGAAAAATGAAATTGCAGACCTACTATTAGTAATCTGTAAAGTATCATTAAAATCAGCTATGGAATCTGAAGATTAGAGGGTGGCCAACATAACACCAATTTTTAGAAAGGGTTCCAGGGTTGATCCAAGAAACTACAGACCAGTGAGCCTGACATCAGTGCCAGGAAAATGGTTAAAACTATTTTAAAGAACAAAATTGCTGAACATATAGACAGACATAGTTTAATGGGACAAAGTCAACATGGATTTAGCCAAGGTATGAATAAATATATGGTCTTTCCACATCCTGTAGCAAAAAGAAGATTTCTACTTTTGAGGTCAGGGTAAAAGAAAATCTGTTGGTTAAGGAAATATAATGCCTCAGTTGTAAATATGGAAAAAAATCTTTATTATTGACAGCATTTGAATCTTTTAAATGGTGTGGGCCGTCCATTGTCCCTACCATGAGACAGGGGCCGTCCAATGGCACCGGTAGCCCCTATCACATGATAAGGGCTAAAGGTCACCGGCACCATTTTGGTTAGTGGTGGCCGATGGCCTGGGAGCGGCAGATCACTCCCGGGCCCCCCCCCACTGGACTACCAGGGGCTTTGGTGAGTCTTGGGGGTCAGGAGAGTGAGGGGTTATATTAAATTTGGGGGTGTGGTGAAGGGGGTGGAGGGCAGTGGCATGTGGTCCCCACCTCAGGCGGCATATTGCCTTGAACTGCCCCTGAGTGTGACCCTGATCCCAAAATTGTGACCTATCGATCGATATGGATGTGACTCTTAGCTTTTACCCAACTGATTATTTATTTATTCTTTCAATTTAATATACTGCTTATTAAAAAATAAAATCTCTAAATCGTGCACAGTAATTATGAAGTCCACAACCCATCCCAATATAAATAAAAATGATCTCTTTCTTGTATAAGCAGAAGTGGTTAAAAAATGAGTGTGTGAATTAAACCATAATGCCATGTTTTTTTCTCTTCTATTGAATTATAGGATTTTTGATTATATTAAATTAATTAAGGCCTAGATTTCACTAAGAACAAAACACTTTCTCCACTACCAGGCACATTGTGATGCACTACAAACCCTGCTATAAAAATACTCAGAACGTTTGTAGAAACTGCCATACTATAACAGTAATAACCTTACTTATGAGAGGGAAGCACTACAATTATTACGACAGGCCCTAGAACTCCAATATACCTCCTACTGGAAAAACAGAACAAGCTATAGATCCCCATACAGACACTACATCCTAACAGAATCCCTCAATATAGTCAGTCATACAAGTACAACACAGGCTAATACCTAATACAAAATAAGGACCCACAAATTAGATTCAGAGACATGCAGACAAAAATCAAAATGGAAACCACAGTGCAACATGGGAAAAAGAGAACTAGAAATGCAACATACAAAGATATAAGAAATATGCATTTGCAAAGTATGACATGTTCTCTCATTAAACTGAACATAAAATGTTTTCTACCTTTTGTGTGGGCAGTTAATTTGGTCCTGGTCTCTTTTTAGTCTTCTCCTAAGTTTTTTTTTTTCCAGGATCTCCTTTCCATTTTCCATTTCTTCTCTCTCCTCCTGACTTCTCCCTTTCCTACATCTGTCTCTGACACTGATCTTTCCCTTACATTTTATTCTTGATTTCTCTCTTCTTTGCCCTCTAATCTCAGATATAACTTTCAGCCCTCCTCTTCCCCCCCCTAATCCTCCAGTCCTCCAGTCCTCAGTCTCCCTTTTTTCACCTCTTATCTATCTACCAGCTTTCTATATCCCATCCTTTCTCATTCCCTCCATCTTTCATGCTTCCCCAATCTCTTATTTCTTTTCTAATTTTCACCCATTCCTTAGACCTCCATTTCCACCTAATCCAACCCTCATTTTCCTTCTTCTGCCTCTCTCAGCTCCAGCTCCCTTCCTTTTCACACTTTTCCTCGTTGTCCTCTTTATTCTGTCTCTTGCCTCCTACTGCTCCTCTTTCCCTGCCTTCTGAGCCCCTTTCCCACTCTCTCTCTCCTTCACAACACCCAACTCCTTTTCCACTGCCTCTCAAACTCTCTCCAGTACACCAGGTCATTCACACCCTCACTCTTACCTTTCCCAGCTCATCTAATACACCCCAACTCAAACTCATCCAATTGCCAAGTTCCTACTGTCTGCCCCAAATGACTGCTCAGTCTGTGTCCCTGCTCTTGGCATCTCCAAATCCTTATTCTGCTGCCCCCCCCCCCCCCCACTACTCTACCTCAGATTCCCTGCCCTTCTGACTCCACATATCCCCAGTCACTGAGTTCCTGCTCTTACCCCCGGTCACAGAGTCCCCATTCTTCCCCTGGTCTTCCCCCAGGCTCCAAGTCCCTGTTCTTCTCCACTTTCCCACCACCCAGTATCTGAGTTCATTCTCTTCACCTGCTTTCTCTCCCTTGTCCCCTGCTCTCCCACCTGCTTTCTCTCCCTTGTCCCTGCTCTCCCACTCTCCCAGTCCAGTTCTTCCCCCGCTCTCTCTCCCCCCAGTCCAGTTCCCCCCCCTGCTCTCCCACCCTCCCAGTCCCTTCTTCACCTGATTTCTTCCACATTTCAATGCTCCAGTCCCCACCTGAACTCCCTTATGGTCCCTATTCTAGGCTTACTCCCCCCCCCCCCCAGTGCCTCGGTCCTCCCAGCTTTCCCTTGGACCCATTCTTCCCCTGCTCTCCCGGTCTCCTTTCTAAACCTTATCTTCTCACAAATCCTCACATTCTTTGTTTGGCAGACTCCTTCTACTATTGATACAACGCCTCTTTCTTCTTCTGGCTTAGGGTTGAAATCTCAGCCCCGTTATTTGAACCATGGGGCTCTGTCTCTAGGGAGTCCCATGTGGTTAATATAACAGCAGTTTGAACTGCAGCAGGTAGAGCCCTGCCAGTTCAAATAGTGTAGTTGACGTTTTAGTCACTGGGTGGAAAATGCGCCGGCTGCCAAGATTGGGGTGGGGTGGGAAAGGAGATGTACAGGCTCCTCTTGCATCACCGGCTCTGCGACGGATTTGTTATTCATCCAATGGGCTGGCGGCGCCCTTGAGCAGTAGCGTCTCTGGCTGTGGCCATATTGGCCATAGGCTAGCTATGGTTCTGCTTGCCTAATATGGCTGGCAATATAACATCAATGTATCAGAAAACACTGGGACCACGAATCTGAGAGATTTCTAGAGAATGAAGAAGTTGTGATCACCTGGGTCATTCCCATTCCAACTAATATAAAGCTTGATGCTAGAAAACCGAACATTGTGCCAAAGGAGAAAAACACAATAGCAGCATTGCTCATAGAAGTGTCAGTACCAAGCAAATAGTCTGTATAATATATATATAGCGAGAAGAACCTTAAGGATCAAGAAAATATGGCAGAAAATATCCCAATTGTATTGGGCACCACTGGCCTGATTATAAAGAACTTCCAGCAATATCTTGTTATGTTACCTGTACATATTACACCCTGTGAACTTCAGAAGGAGCTCTCTCTGGCCCAAAGCAGGTATTAAGAAGAGCATTAGCAGTAAATTAGAGAGTTTGAGCCCATACCCAACAGACCCTGGCTTGCAAGTGGGATGCACTCCTGACAAGGTATGCACAAAATGAACCTATTTGCAGATGTCACCCCGGCACTATTTTTAGGAGATAATGTTTAATTCTTGCTTGCTATGGAACATGTGTATGAAGATAACAGTGGCCAGATTTTATCAAAGGCTGTGAGGAGGTCATAAGGATTTACATGAAGAAATATTATTGTTCCTTTAGGGGAGATTCATTTTAAGGCAGTGCCCTTATTTCCCAGAATTTTAACCTCAAACAAGTCAGTGGAAATTTTGTCCAGTCATAATTACAGAATCTCATTTAATATAAACTCAGCCTCTTGCTTTGAAAAAAAAGATGTACAATACCATGTATAATGCAGAAGAACTCAATGTTAAACTAATCTGTTCTAGTGATGTAAAGTACCATCTGTGACCAGCAGTTTTCAGAATGACTAATTTACTCTTTCCTATCACTGAGGAAACAGCAATGTAGGCATTGCTATCAACCAGTGCCAATTTAACACTAATAAAATATATAATCTGTCAATTACTTTATCAAATACATAATCTATCAATTTTCCTTTTTTTTTGCTGAGGAAGTAGAAGGGATAGATTTCATTACATAGGTATGAGAGCTTTAGCCTTAAAATGGTTTCAGGAAAACATTCATTGGAAGTAATTTTCAAAGAGTTACATGCATAAAAGTTAGCATATACTCTACATGCATATATTGTTGTGCTGGAAGTGGACCCTTGGCCTGGTGCAGGGTTGGTACGGCCCTCCGGTCGGACCCAGAGAGTGCCTGCCACCAAGAGGCGGAGCACAGGAGGAGACAGAAGCTAGCTGGAGCTTAGAACATAAGAACATAAGAAATTGCCATGCTGGGTCAGACCATGGGTCCATCAAGCCCAGCATCCTGTTTCCAACAGAGACCAAACCAGGCCACAAGAACCTGACAAATACCCAAACACTGAGAAGATCCCATCTACTGATGCAATTAATAGCAGTGGCTATTCCCTAAGTAAACTTGATTAATAGCCATTAATGGACTTCTCCTCCAAGAACTTATCCAAACCTTTTTTGAACCCAGCAACACTAACTGCACTAACCACATCCTCTGGCTTCACCAATAGAAACCCAGGGTTCCCTCAGGTTGAGCCCTTGGTTACCCGGGCCGCCTGGTCTTAGGTGAGCCTCGCAGATCTCCTGGTGAGGTGGTGCAGAGGAGTGCCCACCACGAACAAGGGTGCGTGGTCGAGGTCCAAACCACTACGGGGGGACGCCTCCGAAGTTCGTGCCCTTGCTGGTACAAAGTCTGGAGCGCGCGCGCCCTTACATCATCAGAACATGGCAGATCCGTAGCGTCAAGCCAGCTCAGGGACACCGGGACCAAGAGGCAGGGAGAAGCCGCAGCTGCATCTGTCCATCAGAGCCGAAGGGAGTCGCTCCCAAGGTAGAGAGGGTGGAGCGAGGGGCGAGAAGAGGCACGAACGCAACATCACTGTTCAGGCAGAGGTCGGTTTCAGGCAGCGATCAGGAGTAGTCAGAGAACAGGCAGAGGTCAGGTCCAGGCAGCAATCAAGAATAGTCAGGAGCAAGCAATGGTCAATACCATGAGATCAGTCCGGATGGAGAGACGAAGGAACAGGAGACACTGGAACGGGAGACACAGGAGGCGCTGGAACAGGAGACGCTGGAACAAGAGACACTGGAACAGGAAACGCTGGAAGGCAAACTAGACACACCGGAGTGTACGACCTAAATGAGGTGCTCGTCGGACCTGGGCCCCAGCCAGCGTGGAAACGGACACCGGATGGTACAGTGGTCCCAGGATGCGGTCAACCGGGAGAGGGTCCCGACGAGCCACTGAACAGGCAGGAGTGGAACGACTCAAGACACCGAGTGAAGACCTGATGCCAAGGCAATGAGCTAGGGCTAGAGCTGCTGTTTAAATACCTTGCTCAGGTGACGTCGGACTCGGGCACCACCCGAAGTTTTCCCACGCTTGGCCCTTTAACTTGGGAAGAGCTCCGCGCGTGCATGCTAGGGGGTGTGGCCGACGCCGAGGAGGACGCCGAGCCCCGGCGCGAGGACAGCTGCAACGAGGAAGGCCGTGAAGGAGCCGGGGATGCCGGTGGAAGCCGTGGCCGAGCAGCGCAGGGACTCAGGTCGGAGCTGGTGGAAGGTCGGGCCAGGTGAGCAGGCCCTGCCGCTGAGCGGACGTGGCCGGAAAGCGCAACATATATAGCCTGTGTTATTCACGTAATAGCTATTTTATAAACATCAAAAGTATGTATGTATTGTAGGAGTTATGCATACATAAATGCATAAAAAAGGGGTGATCTAGGAGCATTCTAGGGCAGGACCAACAGTTAAATGCATAAGTTGCTATTTTAAAAGAGGCTTACACATGTACATTTGGCATCTTACTTGCATAATTATTTTGCAGCATTGATATCAAATGTGTTTACTGCTTAGTATTGGCTGGGTGAGAGATCTGGGTAGATTGGAGGGCATTCAAGCTGAAGAACCAGGAAGGTTTCAATGACCTGGAAAAGGACTGTGTGAACTGGGAAGGAATTGAAAACTGGTAATTTCAATTAAGTGCGCATGTTTTAAAATACACCAACTTTCGCATGTAAATCAGGTTATATGTGAGCAAGTCCATGCATATATTTTTTAAATTGATAGGAAAAATACACACGTTCAATGCATGGCATGTGCTAGCAGGTTCGCAGGCATACATTGCAAGGTACACATATGCGCATTTTATAATACACACAGGGGTAGATTTTAAAAGATGCGTGCGCAGTTCCCTGTGCATGCACACGGATGCCCTGATTTTATAACATGCACGCGCTGGCGTGCGCATGTTACAAAATCCGTTGGCCGCACACACATGCATGCTGGATTTTATAATCCACATGTGCAGGCGGAACGCACAAGGGGGGGGTGAATTTTTGCAAAGTACGCGCAGTGACTCAATCGGGCCTTCCCAAGTTCCCTCCCAGTCTGCTCCAATTAAGGAGCGGACTGGGAGGGAACTTCCCTAACCCCCTGCCTAATCTTCCTTCCCCTTCCCCTCTCCTCCCCACCCCTAAACCACAAACCTACCTTTCCCCAATTTTTTTTATTTTATTACTTACTGCTCCTGGGGATCAGAAGTAATTTACTTGTGCTGGCCGGCTGCTGGCGTGCACTTCCCGGGGACAGCGGCTAATGGCCGCTGTCCCGGCTGGCCTCCGTCCCACCCCTCCCTGCCCAGACCATGCCCCTAGCCTGCCCCTTTTTCAGGGCCCGGCACTTGTGCGCGTATCGGCACTTACGTGCGTGGCTGACCTCTTTTGAAAATGCATGTGGTGCGCACAAGGCCCAGCCACACGTGTAAGTACCGATTTTTACGAGCACCAGGCTTTTAAAATTTGACCAACAGGTTTTAAAATGCTATCATAGTGCTCCATGAGGCCAGTTATATGCATATATTTGGCTGGGTGGTGTTGTTTGAATGTTACTCTGTCTAAATAATGCATTGAAGTAAAATATTAAAGAAACCAAAACATGAAGTTTATAAGAATATAAGGAAACAAAACAATTTTAAAAAATTCCTATGCTTGCTGAGAACTTCATAACTCTGGGGCATTAAATCCATCATGTAAAAGCATATCTGGTGTAATTAGCTTTCATTACAAGAAGTCACCACATGTAATTTGGCAAAAATGAGTCAGGAGACCTACCTGATAGAACCTATATGGCTCCTGCACACAGTTCCAGAGTCCTTCACGGGCAGCATCAAGTTGACATGTTCTGTAAACCAGGGAGATGTGATGTGACACCATTTCTGGAGAGAAATTTGGGCTAATCATGGTTTTGGAACCTCCATCCCACAGCATTGTGGTATTTGCAGTCCCTGCTTCTTCCATTTGTAATTAGCACTACAGGTACCACAATGCAGTAGCAGAGAATATCAGAAAATCAGGAGTGACCACAATTCTTCTGGGAACTAGGTCACATTCCATGCCTGGGAACCTGCCCCTCACTGCAGGGAACAGTGTGCTGCACTGTTGGTCATGGCTAGTTATTGGAAGGGCAGTGTAAGAAAACAGTGAAGCTGGCAGATTTTGCTAATTCAAGGATAAAAATTAGGGTTCAGGCCTGGCACAGCTATTAGTCTTTAAACCTCCATGAATATAAATAGCTAGTTAAAAATGTACTTTACTAGGAAACATGTTACATTTAATTTATTCTGTTAAATTACCAAAAATAAACCCTGTCTAAAAAACTAGTCCCATAAGGCTGTAAGCTTGCAATGTATTTCCATGTACAGTTTTGTAAGTCAGAGAGTTCTGCTAACATTAAAATAGATACAGCAATCATTGGTTGCAGGATAGCAAACAGCTAGGGTTCATTAACTACTACCAGAGGGAAACACAATACTTGTAAGGCAGTTAGTATTAAAAGATAATGAGGCTGATCTAGTAAGGAGAGAAAAATTTCACTCACTATTTGTGAAATAGCACATGCCATTTTTCTACTGGGAATTAGTTGAAAATAAGTCCGGGATAAAAATAGTGCATATAGTTTTTCTATAGGAAATTTCACAGAAAAATAACCGTACTTCTTTAAGGTGTTTTTTTTTGGTTTTTTTTGAAAAATCAACTTTGCAAAGCAAATTCTCTGCAGAGTTTTACAATGCAGCAACTCATTAACTATTCATTTTAAAAAATTGCAAACATTAAACTACATTTGAAATTTTACAATTTGCAAAGCCAAAAAATGTCACAAAGTCTGCTTCATGCGCTTCAGTAAACGGCAAATAGAGGGCCGATGCAATACGGTGCGCTCAGCCGAGCGCACTGTTAACCTGCAGTTGGACGCAGGTAGAAGAGGCGCTAATCAATCCCCTAATGCAATATTCAATGCGCGTCCAACGCTGAGTGAATCTAATATCACTCATCAAATGCAAATGCATGTGAATGACTCTATTAGGCATTCACTCCCGATGCAAAAAAGAAATGTGCATCTCGGACGCACATTTAACTATCATCTATTAAAGCCTGCCTGGAGCAGGTGTTAATAGCTGAGTGCATCCAAATAAAAAGTACAGAAAAGTAGAAAAAACTGCTTTTCTGTACTGCCTCCTACTTAATATCATTGTGATATTAAGTAGGTCGCTTAATATCGTTGTAATATTAAGTAGGATGAAAATTAAAAGAAACAAAAGTAAAAAAAAAAAATTGACAGTCGGATCCTTAATGACTGTCCACCGGTAAGGAAAACCGATGCCGATAAACTTGGCGTCGGTTTTCGTGATCGGAGTAGGCAGTCACGAAAACCGACTGGGGGGAAGGATCGGTGTTAGGGCCCTAATGCAATTTGATAAATAACCCTGTTAATTAGGACACCTTGAATATTAGTTCCTGTCACCTTTGTAAATTTGGCATTCCCATTAATTACTCTAATTGCTAATGCAGCCCCTAGATAAAAGAAAGCCAGCAAAAGCGTCTGGGATACGGAGGACATCTCGGTAAGGAGAATGAATGTTTCAAGTTGCATACTTTAGGTTCTGCCAAGGTCCCTTTCTCAGAAGATGTTGTTCATCATTAAACATCATCTTTATCTTTATAATCATCTTTAAACATTCCTTTGTCTTATCAAGGTACCAAGGCACAGTTTACCTCACAAAAAGAATATCTTCAGTTTTGAAAACTTTGAAACTTGGCTGTTCAGAACGTTCTACCTATAAGGTGTAGCTAAGTGAGTCAACCAGTTGTACTTTAATATTATGATTACCATAAGATTTTGGTCTAGGAAGGGCACCGGTCACTGAGTTTCTAGAAAGTAGGTAATCTTATTGGGGTCAATATTCAAAACTGGCTGGTTAAGTCGCTTAGCCGGTTAGAACTTATCTGGCTAAATTATGATGTATATTCAGCAGCACGGCTATGCCGCTGAATATGTGCATATAACTGAGTGCTTAGCTGAGAAGTCAAACTGGCTAAGGTTAGACCTGCTCTATGGCATGCCTAGCTTAGCCGTACAATTTATGCAGCTAAGTCCAAATATCAGTAGTTAGCCACATAAGTTGTGTGGCTAACTTGCTCCACCCCAATTTGCCCCAAACTTTTGTGCATAGTCAGCGGCCACTTCTTAGCCACGTACATCCTGCTTAACTAGCTATATAGAACTGAATGTGCTTTGAATATTGACCTCATTCAGGCCGATGCAATACCGTGTGCCGCGGCCAGCGCACGGCTCAGCACGTGATTGGACGTGCGTTTTGGATGCGTGTCCATAACCCACGTTGCAAAACGGGGGTTAGCTTGTCCAAAATGCACATCTAATCGAGCACGTAGATAATAGCACTCATCACATGTAAATTCATGTTAATGAGGCTATTAGCTATTACCCCCAATGCAAAAAAAAAAAAACAAGTGCACCTGACGCGCACATTTTTACTGTCAAAAATTAATGTCTGCCCCGGAGCAGGTGTTAATTCTTGAGGAGCCCCAAACGTTTATAGAAAAGCAGAAAATACTGCTTTTCTGTAATTCCTCTGACTTAATATCGTGGCAATAATAAGTCAGAGGAACTGAAAAAGAAGAACGTTTAAATAAATAAATAAAAAAGTGTGCCAGCAGTCAGGTTAGGAAAACGGATGCTCAATTAACAGGGTCCATTTTCCTAGCCCGTGACTGTGCACAGGTTAGAAAAAAGGACACTTGTAAAATTGAGCGTCAGTTTTCCTAACCTGCTGACAGCCACCTCTCCTGGGCGCCCGTTATCAAGGAGGCATTAGGACACCAAATTTTCCTTTTTACTGCAACAGCCCATTTAAATATTAAATCAGGTACCCGGGAGAGATGGATCGGCTCGTTAAGAGAGCGCCCCTTTATTGCGGGCTGATATTGCATTGACTTGATTGAGTTTAAGGTATTGTTTGTTTATTTATGTCAGGGGTTCTTTTTTTTATAGTTCAAAAAATGTTAGTATGTATGTAGATTTACAGGAATAATACTGCTATGTTTCTAAATTGTTTTCATTGACTTTGTTAAAACTGAAAGGGGTGAATTTTAAAAATATTTACACATGTAAAATTAGCATATCCGCATGTAAGTAGCTTGTACTCACATATACATTATTTTATAAACATCAAAAGTATGTGCATATTTTCAATTTTACGTGCACTTTTACACATGCAAAAAAGGAGCTATTTGTGGATTTTCTGGTGAATAGATATATTGATGATGTTTTACTATTTTTGGACTGGGACCAATGACCAATTAAAAAAAAATCAGTCAATGGATAAACTCATTAGACAGTGACGTGTGATCATCCTTATCCTTCCACATTCATAAAATTACATTTTTGGATATTTAGATCACTATAGACCAGTCGAGATTTAAACATCTACTTATTATAAACCAGCATAACGAAAATATTTGCCACAGTTTCAAAGTACCATCCCAGAAGGTTTAAGTGTGGATTATCTGTTAGCCAGTTTTTAGACTACACTGATTACATTCGGACTTGGAGGATTTAAGGATCCAATCTCAGATTGTATCATGCCGGTTTTTAGCTCATGGATATCCAGTGGTGGCTATTAAACATGTATTCCAACATGCATTGTATTCATAGAGAGAAAGTGTGCTAAGCTATAGGGGTGTTCCTTCGTTCCCTACGAATTGGGAATCCACAACGTATAGGGCCTTATTCGTTGTATTCGTGGGGAATCGAAACGTATTGCAATTCCCCACGAATACAACGAATCTTCGCTGAAATATTCGGCCACCTAGGAGCCAATTTAAACAAACCCCCCACCCTCCTGACCCCCCCCCCCCCAAGACTTACCAAAACTCCCTGGTGGTCCAGCGGGGGTCTGGGAGTGATCTCCTGCACTCGGGCCGTCGGCTGCCAGTAATCAAAATGGCGCCGATAGCCTTTGCCCTTACTATGTCACAGGGGCTACCAGTGCCATTGGTCAGCCCCTGTCACATGGTAGGAGCACAAGATGGTGCCGATGGCCATGTGACAGGGGCTGACCAATGGCACCGGTAACCCCTCTGACATAGTAGGTCAAAGGCTATAGGTGCCATTTTGAAACCGGCAGCTGAGGGTGTGAGTGCAGGGGATGGCTCCTGGACCACCAGGGAGTTTTGGTAAGTCTTGGGGGGGGGGGGGTCAGGAGGGTGGGGGGTTGTAGTAAATTTAATTTTAGCTGGGAAACGAATAGGAATTGACGTATAGAACGTATCGGGGGGGGGGGGGGGCCCTTGCTGAATGCAACGTATCTGCCCCCCGACGAATATGAATCCTGAATGCAACATATGGTGTCCCTCTGCACATCCCTACTAAGCTATAAGGCACCCAATAGTGAATAGAGACAAGTAAGTGTGTTAAGTTCTACTAAGCGAGTACAACAAATTGCTAAGGTCATCAGGAAGCAACTGCACATTCTGGGGTCGATGCAATAAAACCTGCGTTAAACCAGGCGCTCGTATCGAGCGCCCATTTTCCTAACGTGTGCACAGCCACGTCTCCTGGACGCCCAATGCTATATTTTAACGAGCTACTGCATTAAAAAGGACGCACTAGTGAGGAATTATGTATCCCAAGCACTCAAATGCATCGGGGCCCAAGAGACATGGCTGTGCACCCACAATTGCATTGGACACGCAATACAAGTGTCTGTTTTATCCTACTTCAGGTCAATTTCTGGATGCCCAATATACAAGAGCAAGGGCAAAATTGGCCTGGAGCATATCTATTGTGCTTGTATATTATGCATCCTGAATTTTTTTTTCATCAAGCCATTACATTATAAAACTTTATTCTTAAACACTGCGAGCAGTAGGTGTTTAAGAATAAAGGTAGGTACCACACAGGACACTATTTATTAAATTTCTCCTGAGCCCTTGACTCTCGGATTAATTTAATGCCAGCACCAGGGCTGGAGTTAAATTTGACACATTAAAAATGCACATGATTTTCTGCATTGGGGTAATAGCTAAAAGCCTCATCTACATGGAATTTACATGTGATGAGTGCTATCGGCGCACATTTTGGACATGCTAATCTCTTTATTGCATCGGGTGCTAGTCTAGCATGTCCAAAACGTACATCCAACCGCATGTAAACCTGTGCACTAGGCTGAGCGCTCTTTATTACATCATCCCCTCTGAGACTGCATTCTGAATTTTCAGAGCCACTACTAAATTACTAGTGTGCAGAGGGACGCCATACTTTGCATTCGGGATTCGTATTTGTCGGGGGGGGCAGATACGTTGCATTAAGCAAGTGGGGCCCCCGATACGTACATGCGTTAATTCTTATTTGTTTCCCAGCTAAAATTGAATTAAGTACAACCCTCCACCCTCCTGATCCCCCCAAGACTTACCAAAACTCCCTAGTGGTCCAGCTGGGGGTCCGGGAGCCATCTCCTGCATTCACAACCTCGGCTGCCGGTATTCAAAATGGCGCCGATAGCCTTTGACCTACTATGTCACAGGGGCTACCGGTGCCATTGGTCAGGCCCTGTCACATGGTAGGAGCAATGGATGGCTGGCGCCATGGGACATTTTCCATGTGGCTCATGCAGTTTTTGCACCATACAAGGCAAAGATTGGATTCATTCAGTGACAAGGCATCTAGTCAATTGAAGGTTTTGTTCTAGATTTGTATCACAGTTTGTAATATATGTACTACGATGTCTATGCCTGTTGCTTTATGTGGGATGTATGACGTGGACTCTCAAAACTAGACTCATTGGAAATAAATGGCCTGATTTTAAATGGCCCGCGCACGCAAAAAACAGGGGTTACAAGCATGGCTGGCTTTAAAAGGGGCTCACCCATGCGCATAACGCCTGTTATGCGCACAAGATCCAGGCCTCAGCAAAGGGCTGGGGCTGGAGGCACTGGTACGGTGGCCATTTGCTGCTGTGTTGGGGGATCGTGCACCGGCAGCCTAATGGTGCACATAAGCTGCTACTGCTCCTTTGGAGGTGCAAAAGGTAATTTAAAAAAATTGGGGGTATCTAGGATAGGGATAGGGGGCGGGTAGGAGAGAGGAAGGAGAAGGGAAGTTAGGGTAGGGGGTAGGGAAGTTCCCTTCCAGTCCTCGCCTTAATTGGAGTGGACTGGGAGGGAACTGGGGAAGCCCAACGATGCGTCACCGTGCGATTTTTGCTTAACTCTGCTCCCCCTTGCACATGCCGTCTGTGATTTTATAACATGCGTGCACCAGAACGCGCATGTTATAAAATCGCACGTCCATGAGCGCACACCAGGTAGCATGCGCACATGGATACGCGCGCGTATTTTTTAAAAATCTACCCCGACATGTGAGTCAACACAATTAAGTTACAAGCTCCTATACTGAGCCACTGCTTTGCTTATCAGCGTTATTTTGAACAATTTAAATGAACAGTTATTGATCATATTCAACCAGATTGGAAAGGAAGTGATTCAGTGATATTAATGAATAAATAAGAACAATACAGGATTTATACTCCTAGAAGCTTGTTACCTGATAGTTTAAATAAGAACAAGTGAGTGGCAATGTGCTTATTAAAAATTTTTAGAAAAATTCTCTGCCCTCTAATTGGTCTGTATAAAAGGATTTGCTATGCTCTGTGATTGGTCTGTTTAAGATACAGAGAAGGGCGACCAAAATGATAAAGGGGATGGAATGGCTCCCCAATGAGGAAAGGCTAAAGAGGTTAGGGCTATTCAGCTTGAAGAAGACATGGCTTAGGGAGATATGATAGAGGTCTATAAAATCATGAGTGGTCTAGAATGGGTAAATGTGAATTGGTTATTTACTCTTTCAGATAATAAAAGGACTAGGGGGCATTCCATGAAGTTAGCAAATGCACATTTAAAACTAATCAGAAAAAATTATTTTTCACTCAACGCACAATTAATCTCTAGAATTTGTTTCCAGAGGATGTGGTTAGGGCAGTTGGTGTAGCTGGGTTTAAAAAAGGTTTTGATAAGTTCTTGGAGGAGAAGTTCATTAACTGCTGTTAATCAAGTTGACTTAGGTTATAGCCACTGCTATTACTGGCATCAGTAGCATGGGATCTACTTAATGTTTTGAGTACTTGCCAGGTACTAATAACCTGGATTGGCCACTGTTGGAAACAGGATGCTGGGGTTGATGGACCCTTGGTCTGACGCAGTACTTCTTATGTTCTTAAGATTTTTTAAGAGTTTCCATTTCTTTAAAATAGTGCTTCTGTTTCCAGTAGGAAGTGCCAGAATAAACACAAATCCCTGAATAAGTGCAATTCTCAAAACATAGCAGCTATGTTGGGATATACAGTATATCATCTGGGCTGTAGCATTGAGAGATAAGTGGTCCACTCTTTTGGATCAACATAATTTGTTTTAGTGCATATATAAAAATAAGGACATGTACAATTAGAATAAGGCCATGATTAAGCCTTCAGTTTAAGACTGATTATAATGTGACGCATTACGGCTGTTTGAATGGTTAAAGCGATTTAAGCCTTGGCATGATGATCTTAACCAACTATCCATATTATTCAGCTAAGTAAAGAGAGAGATTATACAAGGAAGATTCTTTCATGATATTTTTGTGTTAGCAAAATCTTCTTCCTATTTTGGTTTTGCTTAGAAGTGGTGATATATTTATAAATCTGAACTGAAGCAAACCTTCCACTGACATGGTATCTCCACTGAATCCATACCATTATGCTTATTAGGCCCCCAAATGGCACCAGAACCCCTAGAAGAATTGTTGGGTTTTTTTTTTTTTTTTTACGTAAAATAAAGTTTGAAAAGAAAGATAGAGTAGGTGGCTACAAATTAAGTTCTGATGTTTTCACCATTTATTTTATTATATAAAAATGTAGATCCTTGGTAAAATAATCAAGCACATTCTAAACTAATAAGATTCCTAAGAGGTGCCTTTCTTTAGTTGTGAATAGTTCAAGTGTAGGAGAACATAAAGGCTGCTGAAATGAACATAGAGAACGTTTATAACAGATAACAGTTTTAAAGCATTCTAGCTAATCAGGGTGCTGGGTGGAACATAGGTTCTAAGTGAATATGCATGTTCCCTTCTGGTACTTCTTGATTTGGTAAGCCTGAAAGGTCAATACACTATATTCTTTCCTCCTAGCTAATATAGCCCTTCAGATATTGGAGCATTCTCAGATGCAATTTGGTTAACTAAAGCCAGATTGGATGCGGCAACTAACCTTTGAGGTTGAACTATCTCTAGAGGCCTGGTGACAACTTCTTGCCAGCTGAGCTCCTGGTTTGGTTCAGTGTCAAATGCTGGCTCGGTGCACTGTGCTTTAGGAACAGCAAGATTTCTTAAGGGCTTTGGATCATCACCATTAAGTTCTGTGGAAGACTTTGTTCCTGAAACACAACCCCTCATTTGGTCAATATGTCATTGCAACATCTGACCAACTGGTCCAATTGCCTGAGTCCCAGTTACAGGGAACCATGCTGATCCAGAACTGTAATTCCTAATGAAGACTGGATTAGATGGAGTAAAGACACATACAGATTTCTTTCCCCATTGATGTCTCCATCACCATCAATAACATTGGGCTGGTCCTCAGTCAAGTTAGGATGCATGCAGTTCAGGAGAGTCATAGCGTTGTAAGCCATTTATTCTTTAAGAGCTTAGCTGGACTGCCAATTGAGGAAACCTGTGAGGTATCAATTGCCAACAACAATCTACTTCAATGCATCCTTCATTGACCTGACCTTCCATTCTGCCTATCCATTGGTTGCTGTGTAAAAAGGACACTGATGGTGATCTGGTGATTCAGCCTATGGTCAAAGAATGTACTAAATTCCTCGGATGTAAACTAGGGTCAATAATCTGAAACAATTGTTTCTCGCAGTTCATGTGTTATGAAAAATTGGCGAACAACTCTAATTACAACAAGAGATGTCATCAGTTATATAGGAATCACTTCTAATCACTTGGGGTCCGACTTTCAAACCAATCCACTGTTCAGCATTTGCATGTTAAGTGGCCATGCAAAGATTAATGTTAGTATTTTATGAACAGTTCAATGGGAGCTGCAAAGTTTATAAAATACTATGTTTTTCTGCTCCAAAAGTATACATGTATGTTTCAATGTGCATGTATATTTTCAATACAAGAAAACACATACTTTTACCTATTTTATAAACATACGTGCTTTAAAGGCAAAGTTTAAAAGTCCTATGACCGCAAAAGCCAGGATATACATGCACAAGTTGTGCCAGCACGCACTGCGTGGATTTTAAAAAGCACCCATGTACGAGCATATCTTATGGAATGCACACAAATGAAAAAGTCCAAAAAAGGGGTGGTGCACAGAAGTGGTCTGGGCGGGGCATGGGTGTTCCTGGATTTATGAATGAAACCAGAGTGTAAAAACTTACGCACACCAGCGCGTGACGGGGTCCCTTACTGCGTAACTTTACTTCTGCTATGGATGGCGTGTAAATCCTAAAACAAACAAAATACAGGCATGTCAACAGGGTTTTAAGGGTCAGGGCTAAGAGGGGAAAAGGAAGGCTAGTTAAATAGGGGGGTTAGGAAGTCCTCTTAGTGGGTGAACTGGGAACGAAGCGGTTTAACTGGTAATTTCATCAGCGCGCATTTCTATTAAAGTCTCCCCACTTACTCGGAAAGGTGGCATTTGCGCACACATGTGTACATCCATATAAAATTGTGCACACATGTACGCACGTTCAGCCTATTTTATACCATGCACACATATATGCACATATGATATAAAATGGCTACGTTTCTGGATGCGAGCCAGAATACGCGAATGCATGTGTGCCTGTGTGGCTGTTTCAAAGTTACTGTCATATTTTGTTCATCACTTTGGGTGAATCCTAGTTGGTTTGGAAAGCGATTCATAAAAGCTGTTACATCTGTTGTATCTAAAGACTGGAAGGTGGCCAATGTAATCCCAATATTTAAAAAGGACTCCAGTTGATCCGGGAAACTACAGACCGGTCAGCCTGACTTCATTGCTGGGAAAAATCATGGAAACTGTTATAAAGAATAAAATAAGGAAACATTTAGATAGACATGGTTTGATGGGACACAGCCAGCATGGATTTACCCAAGGGAAGTCTTGCCTCACAAATCTACATTTTTTTGAAGGAGTGAATAAACACGTGGACAAAGGTGAAGCGGTAGATGTGGTGTATTTGGATTTTCAGAAGGTGTTCGACAAAGTCCTGCATGAGAGGCTTCTAAGAAAACTACGAAGTCATGGGATAGGAGGCGAGGCCCTCTTGTGGATTGCAAGTTGGTTAACAAACAGGAAACAGAGAGTAGGATTAAATGGTCTGTTTTCACTGTAGAAAAAGGTAAACAGTGGAGTGCCTCAGGGATCTCTACTTGAACCGATGCTTTTTAATATATTTATAAATGATCTGGAAAGGGGTACAATGAATGAGGTGATCACATTTGCGGATGACACAAAATTATGCAGAGTAGTTAAATCACAAGTGGATTTTGATAAATTGCAGGAGGAACTTGCGAGACTAGAAGATTAGGCTTCCAAATGGCAGCTGAAATTTAATGTGGTCTGATGCATAGAGGGAAAAATAAGCCTTGCTGTAGTTACACAATGTTAGGTTCTATCTTAGCAGTTACCACCCAAGAAAGAGATCTAGGTATAATACATGGAAATCGTCAACTCAGTGTGCTGTGGCAATCAAAAAAACAAACAGAATTTTAGGGATTATTAAGAAGGAAATGGCAAATAAAACAGAGGATGTCATAATGCCTCTGTATTGCTTCATGGTGAGACAGCATCTTGAATACTGTATGCAATTCTGGTTGCCGCATCTCAAAAAAGATATAGTTGCACTGAAGAAAGTGCAGAGAAGAGTGACCAAAATGATAAGAGGCATGGAATGGCTGCCCTGTGAGGAAAGGCTAAGGAAGTTAGGGTTGTTCTGTATGGAAAAGAGATGACTGAGGAGGGATATGATAGAAGTCTACAAAATCATGAAAGGACTTGAATAAGTTAATGTAAATTGGTTATTTACTCTCTCAGATAATAGAAGGACTAGGGTACTCCATGAAGTTAGCAAGTAGCTCATTTAAAGCAAATTGAAGAAATTTTTTTTTCACTCAGCACATAATTAAGCTCTGGAATTCATTGCCAGAGGATGTGGTTAGGGAAGTTAGTGTAGCTGGGTTGAAAAAAGGTTTGGATAAGTTCCTAGAGGAAAAATCAATAAACTGCTATTAATTATTAAGCAATAGTAGCTTGTGATGTATTTACTGTTTGAGTATTTGCCAGATACTTGTGGCTTGGATTGACCACTGTTAGAAACAGGATACTGGGTTTGATGGACTTTGGTCTGACCCAGTATGGAAATTCTTATGTTCTTATGTTCTCATGCAGAGATGGTGAAGTGGGGGAGGGTGACAGAAAGCTAGAGGTGGTGATGGAGGAGGGGAGAAGAGAACCAGTGGCATGATAGAGGTGGGGGAAGGGAGTAAGCGAGACAGAGGTAGTGATTGGGATGGGGGTGGAGTAAGTATCTGGGAGAGAAAGATAGAGGTTGATGGAGGAGGGTGCATGAGAAAGTTCTAGAGAGGATATTGGAAGGAAGGGGAGAGTATGAAAGGGAATGACTATGGGTGAGAGTGAATCAGCAAGAGGATGATGGGAAGGAGGAAGCAAGAAAGGGATTAATTGGGGGTGAGGGAGTCAGAGAGGAATACTGAGATGAGGGACTCAGACTTGAGGGAAAGGGAAAAAGTTGAGAGTAGTGAAATGAAATAATTGAATGGGTGAGACAGTCAGTGTAGGGAGTGGTGAGAGAGAATGACATGGTTGGCTGCTGGAGGAGATTTTTTAAATTGCCACCTATAAGGCCAGCCAGATCTCAGTTAAACTAGCATCCTGTGCTTTTACAGGATAATTCTTGGTGGGGTGGCAAGGGGGGAAGGGGCAAATCGCGATTGTAAATACTGACTGATGGGTAATAAAGAAAGGTAAGAACCTGGAGTGCAGGGAAAATACTTAAAGAAATTATAACTTTGAACACTGGACAAATGCAGCCCATGCTGAGTACCTCCATCCGATCTGCAATGAATCTCAGCAGCTGAATTAAGGTTATTTTCAATCAAATCTAGGCAGATACGTTTCCAACTGAAAATGAGCTTAAACCTAGCCATCCATAAGCTGAGTGGCTAGCTTTGGGACTGATATTGCAGCTCCTAGATTTGGGCATCTAGTTTACTTCCTTGACATAAACTCGCCTCCGGGGATGCTCCCATTAAGGTAGATTTTAAAAGCGCTGCGTGCGCAAAAAGTCAGAGATGTGCATGCATGTAGAGCTACTTCACACCAGAACCTAAGCGGTTTTGATGGCCTAGAGATAAACTGGGCAAACTGGTGGATGAACTGATTAAACTGGCCATTTTCTTCATGCACCATGTTATATTACCCCACCTGTGCGTGTAAAAGCCAACAATCCCTAAAGAAAATGTGCGATTAGTAGATGCACGTGTAAATGCTTAAAGTTAGGTGCACACATACGCACCCTAGGCATATTTTATAACATGTGCCGATATAATGCCCTATTGTGAAGTGTTGTGATGGCACCCGCTTAACGACGGTATAGAAAAGATTGTAAATAAATAAATAAATATAAGATTCCGGCGCTCGTTTTAAAGTTGCCTTCCCTGGGAACAGTGCAATTTTAGCTGTCTTGTGTAACTAGGTGGCTAAAGTTAGCAGCTCAGCTGGGGTAACTTTTCAGCCTGTCCGATCCAGCCGCCTAGCTCCAAAGTTAGGCAGCTAGTTCCTTTTGTAAACTGACTCCTTACTTACTTGTGGGTCTATTCATTCAAATTCTTTCTGGCCTCAGAGGAGCAAATAATGTGAAAAATTTACATTTGGTAAACATCAACTATTTTTTGGGAAACAAATTGCAGCCTAAATACACACACAACTTTTATTTGCCTCCTGAAACTCTCAGGCACAAATATATTTACTCCTGCCTGATGCTGGTATATCTCTGAGCCAAAGCATTATTGAAACTAATCAGGTCCTGTTATTTCCTATAGGAGCATATTTGGAATAAATGAAAGCAGAGATAAATTATGCTTTGGGTAAAGAAGTAAAGGTAACTGGAACAAACCATCTTCTTTTAATTTTTTTAGGAGATTTACTGAGTTGCGATAGTTTATCATGGAAGGGGCCAAATATTGTGGAGGCATACCCCCCCCCCCCCCCCCGATATTGAGCCCCTCCCTGACAAACTATCGAGGCAGTACCGTAATGCAATATTTTTTATTTCAGCACAAACGCCCCACAAAAGTATCACACTGTGATATGGGGCCTAATTGCACGATGGCAGCCCACTTCAGCAGGGGTCTGAAAATACCCCTCCAAAACTAGCAAAAATGCCCCAGGGGCCTTTGGAGACACCTGCCCAACTTCCAAAGAGGCTCTCGCTCCCAAAAGTTAAAAAAAAGTTCAAGGGAAACTGCAAACCAATGGCCACTCCCTTCCCCAATCCCTCCCTTTTTTTTTTTTTTTTTTACAAAAAAGTGCCCCCTTAGCCTTATGACCCCCCTCTTCCAAGTCCCCCCATCAGCCCCATCCCTCTCCTGATCAAAAAATAAAATATCCATGGGGACTAGTGGTCCCCCTCCAATCCTCCACCCCCAACCAAATTAAAAAGGACTCTGGTGGTCTGGGAGAGCAGCTAAATCCCCATCTCCAAACATCCTGATTAGTGTTCAGTGTGGGGGGGGGGGGGAGGCCTGAAGCACCCTCTAGCTCCGGGCCCATTGATGCCATTTTTCAAAATGACATCAACCTGACCTTGCCCCTATCGCATGGCCTAGGTCTGATCCCAGGACTTTGCCTCTATCATGTGATGGGGCAAGGTCAGGTCAACACACTATTTTATTAACAGAGAACTGCTAATGCATAAGCTGCATTGCATACATTAGGCAATTTTATGCATGTAAATGCATGCAAAGCAGCTGATTTTCATAGGGGAAGGAAATCATCGATAATATCCTTTAGGAAGCAGCTTAAGGCACTCCTTATTTCTGAGTCATTCAGGCTAATGTAGATTTGGGTTTTTTTGCTCTTTTTATCTTTTATGTCTGTTTGTATTACTGATGTTATATGCTTATTTTTTGTTTATTATGGATGTTGATTTTCTATAGGCAGCTGAGAACCTTCGATCTAGTGGGGTATAAATGTTTTAAATAAATAAATAGGTAAGAAGAGCAGTTACATTTTTGAGAGCATCAGCAGACTAATGCACCTGCTAATGTCTGAGGACTTCCCCTTTGCCCCCAAAAAGTATTCAAGAAGAATTGTCTACAGCCCAAAATAGCTCCCGCCCTTTGGGAAACCCAATGGCTACCTATCGACAACTCCCCCCAGACTGGAGATCCCACTGCTTGAATCTTCTCTTGATGGGGACCCCATCCCCGTAATCTTTAAAGGGCCTCTGAGCCCCAATGCCCCCCCAGTCGGAGACTGTGGCATCTTCTACCTTTGTTAGATCCCCAAGAGTTTTCGAGGGACTTGGAGGCCCAATTCCCTCCCCCTTCCCAGCTAGCTAGAGACCCCAGAAGCCCCTCCTACTGGAGCTCCCCCATGGAGATCTTTCCAGGTGCTGGTAGCCCTAATGATCCTCCTTACTGGAGACCAAGGCACCCCACCCATCCCAGCTCTTTAGGGCAGGAACAATCTCAACTTGCTCCTACCCAGCTAATTCCAATGATTAAAATGGAAATGTGGTTTAGAATTTTTGGCTTCTTGTTCTTATTTCCAGCTTTTAGCACAGCATGAGCATACTCAATATGTTTACTCTGTCAATTTCCAGATGTTTATGACATCAGGAGAGTGACTACATATTGGGAAAAAGATTATCACTTTCATGCATAATTTAATGAAGCTGATTTTTAGCAGGATCCTTAAATCCTGCTAAAAGGGGGAGGACAAAGTCAATATTCCCAAGATAAACATGGCTTCTGTGTTGTGTTTTTAAATATTATTTTTATATATCAAGAAGCTTGTCTGGGGGAAAGTTAACTATACCACTTGAGATGTAGATAACTTTCCTGCAGTAGCTCAGCCTGCAAAGTTTTGTTTGCAAGCTGTGCTGCTGGTTGCCATGGAATGAACTGATTTGTATTCATTTGCATGTAAAGCAGTTCATTACATTCACTTGCATTGGGCCTGATTTAGTTTTGCAAAAAGTTGCATTATTGAAAAATAACATGCATCAATGGCAATAAGCAGATAACGCATGCAGATAACTTATTGGGAAATAAGGTGTGTTATTGCGATAATGCTGCTTACTTAATACTCTTGAGTCTTCACAGGCTGGGAGGAGACCAGGTGAGTATATAGAGACTTCTGTAATAAGCATGGGAAATACTCTTCTGAGAAACCTATCTATACCATTTGGGAAAACTTTGTAGAATCAACTGAAGTACAAAGTTCTGCACTGAAGGTTGATCTGATAGGTCATACTATAGGGAGCCCAAAAGCTTCTAAATGAAGTCATCTCTATCTTAGGGCAGCCTGGTGATCTTTTTAGGAGATGAGTTAATTAACTCTTTGCCTATGCTATGTTGTAGTATCTAGGCTTTGTAAAGACAGACAAACAAAATACATTAATATGAGTGACATGGCCTGATTCATACAAGGTGTTTTCTCCCATTCTATGTCTATGGGAAAAGTGGTTAATGATGCAGGCCTTTGGAAAGGTTATATTAACTCCTCCCAGTATCATTGATGCAGCTTGTTTTGGTGGGTCTGTAACACTCAAAGTTATTCTGTAGTACCAGCTGCCTTCTTCTGTCACTGGTCCGGCAGCATCTATCCAGTGTTGATTAATTTGATGGAATATCACGACTGTATTACAAATCCAGGGACAAGCATTGCAAAAGTTCATTTAATGACCGCATCCATGGATATGTTTATGGAAGAATTACTGACTACACTTATACAGTATTAAAAATAGACATAAAAGTACCCCCACTAGCAATTGTACTGGAACATTCTTTCAGTATGTCAGTAAGTCACGCCACCTGTTTCAGTAACGTCTGGAATGTGCAGCTAATTAAGCAACGTGCATGGCCGAGTGTCCTGAAGTGTTCTGCATTAGAGATGTTTGCTCTTTTCCTGTCTAAGAAGCGAGTACAAAACGTACCTGGAAGTTTAACATTAGAAAGGAAAACCATCTAACGTACCAGTTGCTGTTTACAATGAAATAAACATATTGACAAGTTTCTTATATTAATTACACTACAGAGTTTGTGCTGTGCTGCACGGTGCAGATTTCCTGCTTTAGAAGACAGACTGCATCCCAGGCCCATGCCAGCTTTTTGCCTCAGAGAATTAACATTCCGAAGGCTTCCTAGGTGGCCTGAAATTATATGGTAAATCAGACAGAGCACAACAGGAGTTGCCAGTTTGCCAAACGGAAAAACATTTCCCTTTCAAGTTTTTTCCTATTGGAAGCCTGAATATATTCTTGCCTGATGTCGGCAGCCAGATGGGGAACCGTTCGGAGGGCATTAACTGTTCCCTCATCTATTAGATCAAGTGGATCGATAAAAAGATTAATGTTTTTTCACAGACGCTAAAAAGAATTACTTCCCCCACCCCAAAAAGAGCAGCTTAAAAGAAACAGAGTTCACATCTGTGAGTTAAAGTGACTACTTAACAAACGTCAACCTGCCCACATTTGATCTGACTCCAGACGGCATGGGACTCGACAAAACAAAATTACATTAAAGTCCATAACTCTGCGCCATCCTGCTTGTAAATAGTTCTCTCATCCCAGGATTCACACTTCCTATGAAGGAGGTTGTTCTCCATCTTCTCCTTAGCTTTCTGTTTCACCTGAAGCCTGAGCTACAAAAGTAACTGTGCAGAGAGAGAGAGAGAGCGAGAGAGATTCAAATGACATCTCTCCACTGAGCAGCCATGGAAGTAGATCATTGTTTTGTCTCCCACATTCATGTCTGAGGTCACTCATGTCACTCCTTTGGTGAGTGTTGCTTTTTGCCAGTGCTGGTCTTGTCACTGGATCCTTTACGTAATAATAGTGTTAACTTAGGAAAGTGTGGGCCAGGGTCCAGAGCGAATCAACCACAATTTGTCACAATGCCAGGTGAAAAGTTGTGCCCTTACTCTGTATACAACACACATCACCATCAGCTGGGAGACTCTGTTGAATGCTTTGTGGAGTTTTTAAATTTAAAGCATAATGCTATTATTATTTATAACATATAAGTAGACACAAGCGTGACTCTGGTCCCAAAATTGTGACCCTTAACTTAGGTTTGAATGGATGTGATCCTTATAAATCAAATCAAATCAATCAATAAATAAAATAAAGTAAAATAAGCTCTACAGGAACTGACCCTTAAACTGTACCCTATTAAGCAGTAGGGATTGAAAAATGAATATGTGCCTATAAGCCATGATGATGTTATGCATTTTTTGGCTTCTATTGAATTATATGTGTAGCCCCTGCTACCTTTTGCCCTATATTTTCAGCATTAGTAGGGTTTTGCATTTTTTTGGGAACCTCCCCTTGCAGTTACCGCACCTTTTTGTGGGATGTGGCTCAGGGGTATATATATTGCCCCTGAAGCATGTGCACAAGGTCTTTCTTACCCAAGGATTGATCAAGGAGGGGTCTTTGCTACTTCACAATGGACTGACCCAGAAGTGTGGAGCTTTGGAAGAAGTCTGGAGAACGTCGGATTTTTGCTGTTGAGACCCTGTGATCCAGATGCTGAAGGATAGGCATACCCCTGGTCTTGAAGGGCTGGGTTTCTGATTTTCAACCTTTGTACCCAGCGAATAGCAAAGGGTGAGGATTTGGGGGGATGAGTTGGAGAAGAGGCTGCTGAATATCATTGAGACCAGTTTTTGCAGTAAGGTCAGTGTCCACTTGCTGTGGACATTGGAGTTGGATGTTTTCACCCACAGCCAGTGAACAGTGGGTGAAGCTGCTGATTTTTCAAGCGGACTCTTGGGAGAACTATTTGCAGGTAACTATTTTTGGAAGATCTGGGGTGTTTGTTTTCCCCCCTGTTTATGATTGCTAATGAGGGCAATCATCCCACCCACTGTGGGGAAGGGATAGTGGAGACTGGCTCAGCTGGAGGAAGGAGAGTGGCTAATCAATGCACCATGGACAAAGAAACCCTTGCTTTTCTGGTTATGGTTTTCATCTTCCTCTTTATGATTTTTGCCATGCTTTCTTGGTTTATTCTTCTTAAGTTACAGTAAAGTTTTTTTTTTCAGTTGAACTCCACCATTGGACGCTGTCCTTCATTTAATGGTGCCTTTGACTTCTGCTACTTTCAGCCTCTGTGAGTACTCGCTGACCCAAAGTGTGTGTGAAGTTGGATTGAGTTGTGATTTTCCACCACTGCACCCAGAGGTGCAGGGGCTAAAAGATAAGTCTGAGAGAGTCAGTGATCTGGGAAGAAAGATAAAGTCCTGGGAACTGGGTAGCCCCTGGGATTCAGCCCACCAGCAATCTTGGGGGTCCACTACATATGACGTTTTTGTATTATATTAAACTAATTAGGTTGTAGATCTCATTAACAGCACAGCAAACTCCTTCCACTACTAGGCAGGCACATTGTGATGCGCCACAAAACCCTGCCAAAAACCTCCTCGTAACTTTTACAGCAAACCTGCCATATCATAGCAGCACTAACACCCAGGACTCACAGCACCAACTTTACTGCAGGGCCTGTACCCCCCTGTTAGTTAAAGCCCTTCGCACACTAGGCTCCTTTTCCGAGACATATGGCTGGTCCACTCGCCCACTTTCTGAACATGTTTCACTGTTTAGTTTCTCACTAGATTTCTACAATTGCCACAGATCCAATGTCTTATCAGCTCTATGTGTCTCCTTCACAGCAGCACTCACTCATTCCCTAGGCATAAGCACTTGCAGGGTAGGGGAAGAGCTGAGCAAGGCAGAGGCAGAGGCTGGAGCAGACAGAACAGAGAAGAGTCATTCTGCTGGTTAATTCAGTTTTGCCGGGGGGACAGGAAGGGAGGCGGGGGGGGGGGGGGGAGAATTTGAACTAGACAGAGCAAAACAGACCAAAGAAGAGTTACTCTGCTTTCTGATCCAGCCCTTCCCTTCCTGTTGGTTTTCCCCTCTGGGCTGCAGAAGCAAGCAACAGTGCTACGGCTCCCTTCCGGTAGTAGTGCTTATGCTGGCCGTGCTAATATTACAGTGCTGGGGATGGTGCTACCGTGGCACTGCGGGATCCCCCTCCACAATGTGATGCTCAGGGCAATTGTCCCTATTTGCACCCCCCAGTAAGGACGGCCCTGCATAGAACACATTTGTTAGCTGGCTTACAGCATCCAGGTTCCTGAGAAGCCGGGAAAGGAAATGTAAACCTTCAAGGCAGAGGGGCACTGGTATAGACTATACAGAAAGGTGCAGTAAAGAAAATAGCAACAATGCAAAGACACCTGGAACTAGCTTTACTTAATACTTTTATCAGAGAGAGAGAGAAAATGAGAGAAACCCCTAGGTAGCAGAGTCCATGGATTTATTTTTCTTTCTTTCTTTGAGATTGTGAGGCTGGCGAAGGAGGATTGGGGTTAGATTTACGAGGGGGACTTAAATATCTACCAAGGGGTTTCTCTAGTTTTCTGCTTATAGGAAAAATCCTTAGTGAATCTGGTTCTAGTGTTTACAAATTGTTTTTACTACTATTTACAAAAGGAAGATTTGAAAAATGAACTCAGCAGCCAGGAATGTTTCATAATTCTAGAGAACAGCTCTTTTTCCCATTTATTTATTTATTTTTTATATAGAGTAAACCCATCTTGCTGGACTTAATTACTCCTTTCCGTCCCACCAACCCGAAGCAAAACAAATGAATAAAAGAAAGTCATAAAGAACAGAGCAAGGTCATGTAGGCAGGCAATCCTATAGCAGATCAGGGCTATGTAGTACAGGGAATTAACTTCTGTGTGCTGAATATTTTCACAGATTAAGAGACAAAGTAATCAGAAACCACATTGTCTGCATGAATAAAAAAAACCAACTAAACTACTCCTGAGGAGGTGCTCTCAAGTTGCCAATAACTATTTTTCTGTTCTTCAATAATAAAAACCCTGACATGTTTTACGGTTGGCATTGCTTCCTCAGGAACTGGTTGGGCTTAAAAAAAATCTTTTGTCTCAACACATGATTAAGGCTTGGATTTATCAAAATGCACTAAATATCACATGTGATAGGAAAATGGGTGTATTTTTATTGCACTAATACCTATGTAATGAGTGAGTGAGAGTGTGTGTGAGAGAGAGAGAGAGAGTAGCAGCCATAATGCCTGCATGCTAGATAGGTATTTATATCTCTATGGAAGGCCCACCTAGTAACTCAAGGTGAGGTTTAGGTATTAGTGTAGGGGTTAGGGGCCACTTTGACATTCAAAGTGAGACGTACGAACAGAACGGTGCTCTCTTGTGAAGATTTGATGGCCTTCGGAGTGAGGAAACTCACCCAAACATGAGATGTGTGCAAATTTCTCTCAACCTAGCTTGATGTTACCCAGGTAGAACGTCCATCAAGCTAGGTTGAGAGAACATTGCACAAATCTCATCTTTAGGTGAGTTTCCTCACTCCGAAGGCCATCAAATCTTCACAATAGAGCACCGTTCTGTTCGTACGTCTCACTTTGAATGTCAAAGTGGCCCCTAAACCCTACACTAATACCTAAACCTCACCTCGAGTTACTAGGTGGACCTTACAGCATGAGTGCATTATGGCTAATCTCTCTCTCTTTCTCTCTCACAGCAAAATGGGTCTTTTTTTAACACATGCAGTTAACCTGGGTGTTAGCTAATGCCCTTGTACTATAGCATGCAAATTAAAAACAAAATTATTAAAATATCTTCATTTGATGGGATGGGGGGGGCACTGTTGAGCCCAGAGACCCTTTGTTTACTTTTGAGGATGGGGCAAGAATGGACAGAGGCTCTTCATTTATTTTGAGGGTTAATCCCTGTGTGCTAATCATTCTTTTGGGCTGGTTAGTGTGGTGAAAACCGAGCTGCCAAACACAGCAGAATTACTATGGCCACAGTCTTTTTTATGCAACTATGTTAGTACTGCTAATTTGTGCATCTCATTATCTTAGTTCATAAGGACTGAATTCCCACTTTAATGCCTGCATTAAAATAGGTAGAGAAAGGTACACATGGTTATAACAAGCACTTGGTGGTTAGATGTTTTGGACAGTAGCATTACTAGTTTTGGTGACAGTGTGGATTATTACAGACTGGAGGTAAAAAGGGAAAGGGGCCTGGGTGTTGGATTATATATGGGATTTATAAGAACCAAAGAGGAAGGCAACAAAACTTGGAATAGTCCACTAAAGGATGGGGTGATAGGACCATCACTGTAATTAATTTAAATAGGCTTGTAACAGATATAGAGAGCAGTGGTAGGAACAAGGTATAGACGTTGGGTAAAAGACATGCATTGGGTGGGAGGGAAACAGAGGTTGGTTTAAGTATAATAATTTGTATGCTTATCTACCCAAAGTAGTTGCAAACCAGAGAGGAAGACAACTGGGCAGGTTTGACAGACCAGTTGGTCTGTATCTATCATCATCTACAATATTATTGTATACCAAGAACATGAGATTTATTTTAAGGAGGTTTAGTGTTGAAGCTTTGGTAGATCTGCTAGGCTTTGTTCAATTGCTGGGCACTGGGCTTGCACAAATAAAGGTGAATTTTAAAAGCCCGGCACGCGCCAAAACCAGGAGATACACAAACAAGTCAGGCTGGCGCGCACTGAGAGGATTTTAAAAGCCATCCGCGTAAGCATGTACTTGCCACTATACGCACAAATGAAAAGTTCCCAAAAAGAGGCATGAAATAGGCATGGTCTGGGCGGGCAAGGGCATTCCTGGATTTCACATTGAAATCTGCACGTAAATACTTACGCGCACAGGCGCACGCTGGGGTTCCCTACCGTATAACTTTATTTCTGTTCTGGATTATGTGCAAGTAATAAAATAAAGACAAATAGATCGGTGGCGTTTTAAGGGTCAGAGCTAACAGGGGAAAGGAAGGCTATTAAACTTGGGGGGTTTGTAAGTCCTATTCATTACCTGGAAGAACTGGGAAAGAATTGATAAAACTGGTAATGGCGTCGGCGCATGTGTCTTTTAAAATCCCCTCACTTATGCGGTAGAAGCGACATTTGTGCATATAGGCACATGTCCACTTAAAATTGTGCACACGAGCGCGCAATCAGGCTATTTTATAACATATCTGTATGTTATAAAATGGCCTTATCCCTTGGCGCGGGCCAATGAACACACGCACATGCACGCCTGCGCACCTGTTTAAAAGTTACCATCATAATTATTAATGTGTAAGTTTCAAAATGCATTTCAGTATGGTCTGAAAGGCAGTCAAGATAACATTTTTCCGATTTTCTACAAAGAACCATTGCATTATAATTCCTGTCTGGCTCATTCAGGACATTAATACTTCCTATAGAGCTTATTGATAGGCCCCAATAGCGAGTTAAAGGACATTTTGACAAACTGTTATGATATAGCATAAAATACCTTCTGTATATGCATAACAAGCTGCGATACTCAGAATGAAATGTAAGTGAATTTTTATGTGCATTTTTATATGGAACAGCAAAGCAACATTACTTATTTACTTATTATAAAGCAGTTTTGCTCCAAGAATACAAATCTCATCATGTTAGGTAGGTATTTATATCTATTATATTATAATTTATATTATTTTTATAATTGAAAAAACTTCCTTAGAAACTGAGAAGAGAATACTGTGGGGAAAGCCATGATTGTGAGACCCGCCCCCTCCCCCGACGTCATAGCAATCGGAACCAGACCGTTGAAAGGCGCCAAGCCAGCAGGCGCCGCGTGCCGTTCGCCAAAGGGGTGCAACAAAGGGGCACTCCCCTTTGTGCACCCCTTCGTGCAACCCTTAGTGTTAACCATTCCCTTGTTTTTATCTCCCTTGTTAACAATTTCCATGTTTATTATTGTTTAATGTATTGACAAAGGAAAAGCTTGATTTCCTGCATTTTTTGTTGGAATGTAAACCGATGTGATATGTAAAATCGAACACCGGTATATAAAAATAAATAAATAAATAATAAATGTTAAAAATAATGCTGCCAATAGATTTTCCATTTTGTTGTCGTGCAAGTGAAATTGATTATTGGCTGCAGTTTTTGGGTGGGATGTCTGAGTGAACTGATGGGAGTTCAGGGTGAAGTACTAAAGGGTGCAGGTGAACTGGAGACAGACTAGGTAAATTGGAGGAGGTATTGGCGAACTGGTGGTTTCAAGTATGTGCACAAGTACATATTTTCAAAATGATATACGTATATACTTTATAAATTATGTTGCTGCATATAAATTGAAGTTAATGCAAATACATGTTGTTTTAATGCACCTAGAACAGAGGTTCCCAAACCTGTCCTGGAGGACCTCCAGCCAGTCATGTTTTCAGGATATTCACAATGAATATGCATGACATAAAATTTGCATGCTATGGAGGCAGTGCATGCAAATATTCCTCATGCATATTCACTTCTACTGCCCCTTTGGCCTGGAATGCTCTCCTGCTGGGGTTGCATAAAAATCACAGATTATAGATGCTTTAGGAAAGCATTGAAGACATACTTGTTTAGGCTTGCTTTTAATTGAGATGTTTTATACTTTTATTTTTTAGTATTTATTTTAATTGTATCATTTGTATTTATTATATCTGATATTGTTGTAATTTGCTGTGAACAAAAATGATTTTGGTAATGACGCGGAATAGAAATTATTGCAAATAAATAAATAAATAAATAAAATGTCACAGAAAATAATTAGGTCTAAACAGTTCCAGAAGGACCATGATACTGGTAAAAATTAAATACTGAATTCCGTGATTCCAAACAGCATATCCTGAATGCTGCCATTTATACTTCCAATACGCTAACTATATAATAAGATCACTAGATAAAATGTTATCTGGAACCACATTTGTGGGTTTATTATTCAAAGAGGAGACCATTTCATCTGTGCTGAAAATTAAAGATATAAATATGATCTAAGTATGTTATCTTACTTCAGACTTATCTTAAATTCCTCTCCAGTATCCAACATACCTTTGTCACAAATTGAAAAACTTTTTCTCTTAGCTTGTGAGGAAGAACAGATCCCCAAGCCATCGGGGCTCCCCTAGGGCTTGGCATGCGCAAGTTATACTAAACCAAATGGAATTAGTTACTAAAAGGTAAACATACTGAGGCTAATACTCAAAAGGCATAGATGCCTAAATTTAAGAGTTAGGCACTTAGGGCCAGATTTTCAAAGGGTTATGTGCGTAAATCCTCAAGATTTATGGGCGTAACCGCTCCTGCGCGCACTGAGCCTATTTTGCATAGGCCCGGTGATGCACACAAGCCCCAGGACACGCGTATGTCCCAGGACTTTATGAAAGGGGCAGGGCAGGGCGGGACTGAGGCCTCCAGCACAGTGGCCGTGCCGGGGGATCGCGCGCCGGCACTTGGCCAGCACGTGCAACCTACGCCTGCCCGGAGGCAGGTGCAACTTAATAAACAAAGGTTGGGGGGGGGGGGTTTAGGTAGGGCTGGGGGGCAGGTTAGGTAGGGGAAGGGAGGGAAAGATGGGGGGGGCGGAAGGAAAGTTCTCTCCGAGGTCGCTCCAATTTCGGCCTTGCAGGGAACGGGGAAAGCCATCGGGGCTCCCCTAGGGCTTGGCATGCGCAAGTTATACTAAACCAAATGGAATTAGTTATTAATATAGAGAAAACAGAATTCCTACATTTAGAACGAAAAAATATAGAGACCATTCAAAACCCAATCACACTCAAAAACAACCAAAAATTAGAATTAGCAGAGAAAGTGCGGAACCTTGGAGTGATAATTGACACGGAACCAAGCATGAAACAACATATATCCTTAAAAGTAAAGGAAGGATACGCCAAACTTATGATTCTCAGAAGACTAAAACCACTACTAACAACTACCAACTTTCGGTCAGTGTTACAAGCCTTAATTTTCGCAAGCACTGATTACTGTAACGCCATACTACTAGGCTTACCTTACACCACAATAAGAGCACTACAAATACTACAAAACACAGCTGCAAGAATTCTAACTGGTAAAAGTAAAAGAGACCACATCACCGAAACCCTAGCTGAACTACACTGGTTACCAATTGAGCAAAGAATACAATACAAAACACTATGCACCATATATAAATTAATACATAACGAAAAAGCAGAATGGCTGAACACTGCCCTTCGCGTACATGTACCTCACAGAAACCTGAGATCAGCCAACAAAGCACTCCTAACTATTCCCTCAGTCAAAACAGCGAGACTAACCCAAGTAAGGGAAAGAGCGCTATCCTTTGCAGGTCCTATACTATGGAACACCATGCCTTTAGAGATCAGATTACAAAGAGACATCAAAACCTTTAGAAAAAGTTTAAAAACCTGGCTCTTTAAACAAGCTTATCACAAAGAGAATAGAGAATAGAATCCAGGGAAGTGTAAGGTGCAGACAGCAGAACATTGACACACTTCATCTTAATCAATATGTGTGTATTTTATTTTTTCTCTCACCTCTAAAGGAGAAGACACAATTACAATTATAAATCTAATCTTGTACTCAAAATCAATACAGATAGAAATGGACATGATTCATCACATTTACCAAATAATAATTTATTATAAAACTATGCTACCGAACTTTGATGGCACCTGTTTAATTGTTATAAGTTGATACATTTACCTACATTATTTTATGTGCCTTACTGTAAACCGTTGTGATGGTATTCATCTTAATGACGGTATAGAAAAATATTTTAAATAAATAAATCCAGTTCAGGTCCTGTAAGTAAACTTCATGAGGAAGAACAGATCCCTAGAAACCCAGCAATCATGCTGAGACGGTAACTTTTAAACAGGTGCACATGTGCACGCTTTTGCTGGCTTGTGTCCAGAAAAGCATCGGTTTTATAACATGCACTTGTATTTTATAAAACGTGTATATGCGAGCATGTTGTAAAATAGCCTGGACTCACGTACATGTGTGCACGATTTTAAATGGCTGCGAACATGTGCATGCAAATTGAGCTTCTACCGAGTAAGTGGGGGGATTTTACAAGTTATGCCCGCTGACGCCATAGGTAGTTTTCCCAGTTCGTTCACAGTTTGCCCAGTTAAGGGATGGGACTTCCCAATCCCCCTAGTCTCTCTTTTTCCCTGTTAGCACCAACCCTTAAAACCCCGCTGACTAACCTAGATTTTTTTTATTTTATTACCTATATGCCATCCATAGCAGTAGTAAAGGTTATGCAGCAGGGGTCCCTAGCGCGCACCTGTACACGTAAGTATTTACGCACACTTCTCCTGGCCTTCCCCCAACATGTCCATGCCCCACCCCTTTTTCAAAATGTAATAGTTTTTGATAAATATGTAATAAAAAAGCATTTGTAAATCACAATAATATTGGGTGAGATATTAGTGGTGTTGCTCCTTTTTGAATGTGTTGAGAACGGTGTTGTTTCGTGTGCCCATGGGCCTCAGCCCGGCCCAGACCTTCTGGGCCGAGCCAAGGGTTGACGGTGGCTCCGCATGGCTGAACAACCGTGCCCTCGGCCAGGCCGGCAAGCTCCCATGGGCAACATCCAAGGATGTTGGAAGGTGAATGGTCCTCCGACCATTCCGGGCCCTTTCAGACCTGCTGCGAGCAGCATGGAGCAGCAGGCCTGGCCTGAGGTTGAGGGCAGATGGACCTTGATACGAAGACTTGGGTTGATGCGATGGCATCACGTGGCACGAAGACTTGGGTTGATGCAACTGCATCCATGGACGAAGACTTGGGGTTGATGCAACGGCATCCTTGGCGAAGACACATGGCTGATGCAATGGCATCCATGGCAAAGACACTTGACATCCACATAGGCAACACAAGGCATGGACATTGGCACTGTCTCTCAGGGCGCCCTACTCAGGCCACCCGCGGGACTGAGTTGCGGACCACCCTGTCCCAGTATGCGCCCAACACAGCCCCCAGAGGCTGGTCACGGACCACGATGGGAGCGGGACAGCACAGGAACACACAACCAGGACTTGATGGCTCAGGAGCACAGGACAACCATCCACCAGCAGGCTAGTCCACTCAGGAGTACTTCATCTGAGGGACCCCCGGCCTACCGGACCAGAAGGCTCAAGAGCGAAGACGGGACGTAGGAATGAACATCCAGGAAGGCAGGAACACCAGGACGAAGGATCCATAACAAGACATCTGGACGTGGACAGGGACCTCAGGCGAGACACCAAGACGAAGACATGAAGCAGGCGGACAAGACGAGGAGCTCCACAAAAACAGAGGACCTTACAACTCTGGCTGGCAGGAGCCTCCAGATGGAAGTCATCACGATGAGGAGCTCCACAAGACAAGAAGACCTTACACAGGCTCTGGCAGGCAGGGGCCTCCAGAACGAAGACTCCACGACGATGCAAGGCTGAAGCAGGAAACAGTCACCAAGGTGGGGCCAAGACACTTCCTGTGCCTGGCCCTTTAAATGCAGAAGAGAGGCGCCCGCCGGCGCCTAAGGAGAGTGCAGGAGCTGTGCAGGACCGCGGACAGTGGCCTGCACCGACGCAGAGCGTGAGAAGAGGCAGGGCTGGCCTGGGACGCAGGCCCAACATCGGCAGCGGCTCCAGCCGCTGCAGGAGGCCCCAGGGGCAGCTCCAGCCGCTATTCCAGCCCGGGGATGCGGCCTTAGCGCCGCGAAGAGGAAGCAGCGATGGGGGCGGTCCCAGGCCCTGAAGAAGGCAGCGGCTCCAGCCGCGGAAGCCAGGAGGATACAGGGCAGCCTCCAGGCCGCGTGGGCAAGCCGACGGCGGCGTCCTGCCACGTCGGCAAAGAAAAGACAGCATGGTGAGTCAGCAGAGCCTGCTCGCGGGGGAACCCGCGGGCAGCGCGGTTCATAACAGAATGAGTATATTAATTATTTTTGAGTACCCACATATTGTAAAATTATTTAAAGCCAATATTTTCTATACTATATATATATATATGATCCATATAATTTTATTTTTATTTTTTATATATTTAAAAGTTCTTCTTTACTACACATTCATTTACTGTATAGAGATTATATATAGGGAAATATGTTCTTATGTAGAATATTAGAATAATAAGCCTGGAAGGGACTGTCATCTAGTCCAACTTCCTATCTCTAGGTTCGATCTGTTATACCTGTACATATACCTACATACCTGAAGTATATGCCCTTTATACCAAGAGAGGGCTCTCCAGTCCTCGAGGGCCCCCTAATTGGTTGGGGATATCCCCATTGAATATGCATGACGTAGATTTGCATGCACACTTCCACAATTGTAGACAAATCTACCTCATGCATATTTATTAGGGATATCCTGGACACCCGACTGGTTAGGGGGCCGTTGTGGTCTACACTGCACATCCCTGCTTCATAAGTCAAAATCCAAAATAATGAAAGGCCCCTTTCCTCATATGGTTGGCTTATTTCAACGTTAACAGTATTTTTATCCACATTAAAATCCACTTCTGCCTATATGTTACTAGGTGTTGAGGAAGCTGGTATATCTGTTATGCTTTTTGAGATTCCAGCTTTGTATTAGTTTGGGCAAGAGAGCTCCATAGTGAAGCTGAGTGACTGGTTCTGACTGGTGCACAAGTTTTCTCTGATGATTCTTCCATAGTTAATGCACAGAGATCTGGGAGCACTTGGAACAAAAAGAACAGCTTTCTTCTTTTATGCTACATTTCACACAGTATGATTTATCCATTCCAACTAACAATTAAGAAGAAAGTTAATTTCAAAGCTTCCTATAGACCAAAATCACAGAGGTACTTTCAAGGCTGCTGAATGTTTGTTGTCTAATTGGAAGCCAGCGGTGCACTGAGACAAGTGTGAAATTCTATTTCTAGTGAAATTTAAACCTGAGTTTTATTTGAAACTTCAGAACTTCATTTTGTGTTTTAATTGACGACTGTACACAGGTTTTTTTTTTTTGTTTTTTTTTGCAGTAGGCAATAGGGATTCTGCAGTACGCTGGGGACATTCAGTTTGTACATGCCCCCCCTCCACACACTCCCCTCCACCCTCAAGGGCATACAATAACATCTGTGTAAAACTTCTCTGGGTTCAATAATTATCATTTCTATAGCACTAGAAGTAAAGTACTGCAGCCATCACGTTCTTGATTCTCTGTTTTTTCTTAGGACTAATAATTCCTGCACAGAGGACGCACCCATTGAACAAAACAGGAAAAGTACTGAGTGAGTAACTATTGGAGCCCTGTTGTAATCCTATCCAGTATTTAACAAGGATAGTATTATGCATAGTTTTATGTTTCTAGCATTATAGAAGACAATACACTTTTTTTTTTTACAGAAAGAGGCCAGTTATCAGAGTTCATCCTTTGCAGCTCAGTCCTGATACCCTAATTGGGATGTGTTTTCATTTGAAATTAAATTTTTAAATGAAACAATAAACCCACAAAATTTTGTGTATGTTTTAATATTTATTTATTTATTTATTTATTTATTTCTTTTGTATACCGACATTCGATCGAGATATCACATCGGTTTCCAGAAAACAGGTTGAATAGAGCCGGAGCTGCCCTATTTTACATTGTAACAAGAGAACAGTTGATTAAACAATAAATATAAGGAACATTGTAACATATGAATAAAATTAGAATTAAATATTAGTGGGTATATAGAAATGGCAAATAGCCTATATACAATATGTACAATATGACTTGGTTATTTATTTAGTGCACACTGATTCAAAATAGTGCACACTAAAAATAAATACTTAAATTTAAAAATGACAAAGTATAAAAAAAATAAAAAATGAAAAAACAAGCTAAAAATAAAACGTAAGAAAAATGAAACAATTTTTTGCCATGCACATCCCTATTTTTGCCATGCACATCCCTATATCCTAATAGTTTTAAATATTTTTTAGCTTGGGAGGAATGTTTCCTATGCAAAGTTAGTTCACAGACCCTGCAGTCACCACATTTTGAGGTAGTACATTCCAAATCTTAAGAAAAAATGATTTAGGTTTGTTTGAAAAACTGTCATCTAGTTTGCCCATTGTGTTCCTTAGTTCTTTTGTGTTAAAGTAACCTAATAACAGATGACTTCACAATATTACGCATCACCCTGAAAATAAATTATGCCTCTTTTGAATCTCTGTAGCTTTCGGAGTTAGGGACCCCTTTTCATAGCTCCTTGATATTCAGATGACTGAATTGTGCATCACACTGGGGCTAAAATGTTCACATAATGGTATATTCAGTTGAGTCATACTGGGTGAACAATTGGCAATGCCTGTCACTGCAAAGGGTATGGGTGGGGGTGAGGGTGGAAAAAGGTAGCCCACAATAGTACTCTGAGAAAAAAAGAAGGCTCTGACACTTATTAATGAGCACTTAGAGCATGAATAGCCTTTGATTAACTCTAACTGGTTCAGATTATTTCAGTTTGTTTTTTTTAAACATGCATTAAATGTGATTACATGCCTGTAATAGGCAGGTCACATTTACAGTATTTAAGCCTGCAAGAAACAGGAAGTGGTTTGAGCCATTTACAGTAAAGTTTGGTAAAACTCAATGAAAACTCATTTTGCATTGGTCTAAATATTCCTTGTGAAGTAGCTTCATTATTTTTTATTTATTTATTTAGAGTTTTTATATACCGGCAATCATGAAAACATATCTTGCTGGTTTACATCGAACAGGATATATATACATATATATTTAGAATATTTCACAGAGATAGTACAATGTTTGCCAAATGTCTCATGTAAGAAGAAAGACTCCCTCTTAAATGACTAGGAAAGTGTACAGTGTTTTCAGATTTTCCTTTTTAAAGTTCAAGGAATAATGTGTTACATTGAGAGGTCGAGGATCACACTTGTTTTTCTCTTCCAGATCTCCCTTTTTAGAGCTTTTAAATGTAGGCACCTATGACAGAAGTCCAGTGACATTAATTAGTGCACTTTTTTTTCTCTGTGTTACCAGATGCCTTTTTCATTTTCCCAGGGTTTTGTGACCAATTGGAATCTGCCCCAATTTCACACTGTTATGTCGGTGAAGAAAACACAGGGCTGAGGCACCAATGGCTTTCATTTACGAGCGTATAGTATGTTCCTATTAGTTTCTTTCCCTACCACCTTCAAATATAATGTCTAAGCTCTATACCTGGGTTTCCTTTAAAGCAGCCATCACTACAGAATGACACGGATTATTCTCACCTTCTTAAGACCTGAGAATACTGCCCCAATCAGTTCCATTTGCTAACATAGGGGGTCATTTTCTAAACCTATCGCACGCGAAAAGTCCCTTTTCGCGTGCGATAGCTTGCTGGGGGCGGAGTCGGGGTGGGGAGGGGAGGAGTCGGGGCAGCAAGGAGGCGGACACGGCGCTACCTTCACTGGCGGCGATAAGGTAAGTTACTTTATCGTTGCCGGTAGCGCACCCAATAGCGCCACCTTTCACGGTGGCACTATTGGGTGTAAAAGCCAGCAGCGATAACACTGCAGTGGTGCGATGGCTGCCGGCTTTCGCAGGTCCGCTCCCCCCCCCCCCCCCCCCTCCGTTACCGGTGGATTCACCATTCTCTGCGACCTTAGAAAATCCAGCCCATAGTTCTTTATTAAGTACATAAGTGCCATGCTGGGTCAGACCAATGTCCATGGAGCCCAGCATCCTGTTTTTGATAGCAGCCAGTCTGGATCACAAGTACCCAGCAGCAGATCACCAATAGGGATAAGCACTGGCTTTCTCCAAGTCTACCTGGCTAATAACTGCTTATGGACTTTTCCCTCCAAGAACTTCTCCAATCCTCTTTGGAGCCAAACTATCAGCCCGATACTGTAAAACCGCGGGAGAGCGGACGAACGCCCGCTCTCCCGGCGCACGCACCGGCCCTTCGCCGGTGCGAGCTATCCAGTATGCTCCAGCATGCAAATTAGGCGACGCGGTGCAAACGAGGGAAAGGAGGCGCTAGGGACACTAGCGCGTCCCTAGCGCCTCCTTTTGGCCTGGAGCGGCGGCTGTCAGCGGGTTTGACAGCCGACGCTCAATTTTGCCGGCGTTGGTTCTCAAGCCCGCTGACAGCCACGGGCTCGGAAACCGGACGCCGGCAAAATTGAGCGTCCGGTTTTCGGCCCGACAGCTGTGGGCCGAATTCACTTTTTTTTTTTACTTTTTTTTTACTTTTGGGGACCTCCGACTTAATATCGCTATGATATTAAGTCGGAGGGTGCACAGAAAAGCAGTTTTTACTGCTTTTCTGTGCACTTTCCTGGCGCCGGAAGAAATTAGCGCCGACCTTTGGGTCGGCGCTAATTTCTTAGAGTAAAATGTGCGGCTTGGCTGCACATTTTACTTACTGGATCCCGCGCGCATACCTAATAGGGCCATCAACATGCATTTGCATGTTGAGGGCGCTATTAGGTGCCGCGGGTGGGCCGCGTGTTTTCCTCCCCTTACTGAATAAGGGGTAAGGGAAAACACACGTCCAGAGCAGGCTGACAGTGCGCTCCGACGGAGCACACTTTACTGTATCGACCTGTATATAAGTTGCTTTGACCACATCCACTGGCAACAGATTCCATAGCTTTATTGTGCGCTGAGTGAAAAATACTTCCTATGATTTGTTTTAAATCTGTTGTCTGCTGTTTCATGGAGTGTCCCCCTTAGTATTGTTGTGTGAGTATTATTGTGTGGACAATCAAGAAAAAACTAATTCTTTTGTTTGTTTCCCTTAATGAGTGCCATCTCAGTCTTTAACTTCTTACTGTTCTGCTTGTGCATGCTTTGCTTTTTGTTTTTATCTCATCTGTGTAATTTAACCTTTTAAGAACATAGCAAGTGCCATACAGGGTCAAACCAATAGTCTATTAAGCTTAGTATCCTCTCTCTGGCAGATGCTAATGGGGACATCCGTTTCTTGTTGTTCGCTCCCAGAAGTAAGGGATGGCACTTCCCAAGTCTGTCTGTGGATCTGTCCTCCAGAAACTTGTCCAAACCTTTTTTAAACCCAGCTGCACTATTAACCCTGACATGGATGTTAGAATGGGGTAGGCCACAGAGGCCAAGCCTGAATAAAATCTGATCCATCCCATAGAGTCATTGTGGTAGATCCAGGGCCAGGTTGAGCAGGCAGTAGCTAGCTGTTTGGCAGCAGGCGGAAAAGGAGAATTGCCATATTACGTTAGATCGAGAGTCCATCAAGCCAAGTATGCTGTTTCCAATAGCGGCCAATCCATTTCACCTGGCAGGATCTCAAACAGTAGATAGATTCCTTGCTGCTAATTCTGAGGGACAAGTAGTGGATTTCCCAAGGTTTATCTGGTTAATAACAGTTTAGGGACTTTTACAGGAACTTGTCTAAACCACTTTTAAACCCAGCTACACTTACTGCCTTTACCACATCCTCTGGTAATGAATTTCAGAGCTTAGTTGTGCATTGAGTCAGTGGCGTACTGAGGGCGGGGGGTGGAGCTGGGCCAAGGCCCAGGGAGCTGGGTTTAAGATGGGACACAGAGTAGGAGCCTCAATGGGACGCCATGGTCATGGTCTCAGTGTAGCTGTGCTGCCTGATTTTACTTACTTAGAACTACAGTCCGACAGGCAGGGAATGGAGTAGACTACAGTCAGCTGGGGCTGGAAGATCAATGGCAGAGGGGCGGGGCAGACCTCTGTGGCACATCTCCCCAGAGGAGTCTGACTCTGCGCAGACTTGGAGGCAGTGGCGTAGCTAGACAATTTGGCGCCCGGGGCAAGAGACTTATTCGGCGCCCCCTCCCTCCATCAATGCTCAAGCTGCTGTCTCCTTTCTCCATTACCGGCTGCTTCAATTGCTTGGGGGCCGATGCTGCAGCCGCTGCTGCTACTTTATCACGCGGCACGGCTCTTTCTCCTTCCCGCGCACCGCGTATCACTTCCTGTTCCGGGTCACAGGGGGGGGGGGGGGGGATGGTGCGGGAAGAATAAAAGGCCAGCCATGGGTGCCACTGCTTCTTTTAGCACTGCTGCCGTTCCCACTGGACTTGAACGTGCTGATAGCCCGGAGGCAACGGCAGCAGGAAAGGAAGAGCAGCGGGAGAGACCGGGAGCACGCGACACACCAGCCGGTGCTTGGCGACACACTAGTGTGTCGAGACACACCGGTTGAGAATCGCTGTCCTAGAGCATATCCCTCACGCGTTTTGGCGCCCCCTTAGACCCGGCGCCTGGGGCGGCCGCCCACCCCTCGCTACGCCACTGCTCGGAGGCATGTCAGTGGCACGCAGCTTAAGCCTTGCGAGCAGGCCCTGGTGGAAAGGGAGTGCCAGAGCAGTGGGAAAGGGGGATCAACGGTATCCTGCATGACGCTGCATCTAAAAATGGAGGGCCAGACGGAGGCACTCTTTCAGGGCAGCAGAAGAGAGTCTGAAGGGTACACACAAGTACGGCAGAAGGCAAGCACAGTCTAAGGCAGCCTCAGCATGAGACCATGAGGTTGAGGCTTGGGTGGGGAAGGGAACAAGTATGAAGAGGGAGCTGGGGAGATATGAGTGGTAGGGGGCTGGGGCTTGGTGGGGGGAAGGGGATACAAGTATGTTGAGGAGGAGGGAAGATCAGTGACTGCTTCGGGAAGATGAAAGTCATGGCAGGAGCGTTAAACTGAGGGTCGGGAGCTGGAAAATGAAGGCCAAATCCCAGGCCTTGGTGGAAGCAGGAAGATGAGGGCCGGGACTGTAGTGGCAGCGATGATAGTAGGAAGATGCAAGACTTGGCTGGTGGTTTCTGGAAGATCAGGACAGAGAGGAAGAGGGATGACAATAAGAGCTAGTTTGTAAAAGTAAAAGTGAGACTCCTGGGCTGGGGAGGGGAGGGTGAGATCTGATGGAAGCAAAATTTGGTTGGAGTGGGGGGACAGTGAGATTGCTGGAAAGAGGAAGATGGATGGGGTGGGGGGGGGGGGGACAGTGAGATTGCTGTGGAGGGGGAGATGGATGGGGTGGGGGGACAGTGAAACTGCAGGGGAAGGAGAGATGGAGAAAGGGTGAGACTGCTGGGGGAAAGAATGAGGTGGGGAAAGAGGGATAGGGAGGGAGAGCTCTGGGGAGGGCCAATGAAAGCACTAGGTGACAGGCCTTAGAGAGCCACAAACCTGGGGGCGGCGACGTGGGGTGCTGGTAACATCTCCCTCTTCCCTCTTATGCCAGTGAAAAGTTCATCGCTGTTGAAGGAGCAGGAAGGGGCAGGGTTGGTCTATAAGCCCAGAGCAGGAGGCAACAGTGATGGCCCGAAAGCAAGGCCTGAAAGAGTGGGAGGCAGCTTGATTGGCTTGTGTGCCAAAAGCAGAAGACAGCAGCATCTGCATGCATGGTATAAGGAGGAGGCGGCAGATCAGCGTTGGCCCCACAGCCCAAAGAAAGACAACAGTCCTTTAGTCTGTGAGAGGGCTGAAGAAGGAGGCTGCTGTTGCCCCTTCCATGTGCATCCACAGGGTTATCATGTCTCAGGACATCTGGAAATCAAAAGTTAAGGAGAGGAATTTTTAAATTCATATTTGTTTTAATTATTTGGTGTTTTGTAATGTGTCTTCAATTTTGAAATATTTTATTGGTGTTTGGAAAATATCTAAAAATGTATGTTTTTTTAATCAGTGAATGCTATACTATTTGTCAATTGTTTTGAAATATTTTTTATCAGTATGATTTTAGTATTGATATTTTATATTTATTGATGTTGTTTGACTTATGAGGTTTTTCTATTGTTGCATAGCGTATGGGGTCTGGCTTGCAGTTTTCAGTTTAGTTTTTGTCTACACGTTTCTATTTATAGTTTATGGTCTTTCTATTCAATATTTGGTGAGGGGCTGTATGTTCTGCATGTGTGACTGAGGTGAGGTATTCTGCTAGAATGTAGTTTCTGTCTATATCATCCTGGCTTTTTTGGTTTCCTAAAAGCAGGTTTATTGCTTTTAGGGCCTGGTGTAATATTTGCAGTGCTGCCTTTTCGTAGTTAGCATTGTTACTGTTTGAGTGCTGGCAGTTAGTGCTGTTTTGGTATATGCTTGAAAAACATTACAGCACTATCTGTGGCATACTGTGTAGAAAAATCGCATAGAATAGACGATTTGAAGTTTTTTATTTTATTATAGATTTCAGTATCATGGAGAGGATCATCACCCGTAAATTGCTTCAACACGAACAGTGATTTATATTTATCTGGAATATTGAAAGTCTTTATGGACTAAATGTGGATATAAAATAGTCTGAATTTTTAAGTGCCATTCTGTTATGGTTTTTAATGTTCTGTTAAATTTAGATCTATATTAAACAATATGGATGTCTTTTTGGATTTGCCAGTTGCTATTGAAGGAATAAATCAGCTGATTTGCCATTGATAGTTTGTATTAACCATATTAAGACATTAGTGGTAAAGTGAAATGCTGTCAGAGTCGCAGAGGGAGATTTAACAATTATAAGGTACAATAGGCTGTCAAAGATGTTGTAATTGTATTTTTATTTTTGTTTGTGATGGCATGTGATTTTACATTGATTGGATGTGGTATTTTGCTGTTTTAGAAATGGAGGTTGTAAGATGGACAGTCATTGAAATGCAGGAGTATGTATGCTTCGCCTTTATACCGGAATAAAATATTCGAATGGTGGTAAAATTGGAGTCACTCTATCTGAGTTTAAAGTAAATGGAAATAGGTTAAAATAAGCAACTTGGATTTAGATGATTCTGTAGGATTAAGGTGTGAATATAGTGTTATATAACACATTTATTCTTGGTATATCTTTAGGGCACAAAACTGTTGATAGACATTTTCCCCTGAAGAAGCCTTTGGGCAAAAGAAGGGTCCCTGGTCGGCATTAGTTGAAGATCCTTAGTTGAGAAGATGAATTTGAAGATGGAAATCAATTGAATGGGAGTTTTGGAGTCAAACTGGGCCATGTCAACTGAGAAACAGAGTCAACATGTTATAGATGGGATACACTGTATTTAAACAGCAGTTGTCATTCTCAGAGCAGTTTTTATGTTTAGATATATTTGTTTACTTTTATTATTGTGAGATAGAGGTGTGATTGATATCTGGAAGAATGTGTATTGTGTGGATGTGGATGTTATATGTGCTTGTAATTTTTGGATGATACATACTGTATATATATGTGCAATTTACAATTTTTTGATATAAAAATATGTGTAATTTACAATCTTTGTAAAAAGCATTATGTAAAATTGCAATATAATGTATATTTTTGAAAAATTGATAAAGATATGTGTAATATGTATAATGTATAATATATAATTGTATATAAATAAATATGTCATTCTTGTTTGATATTTTGAGATATTTTGAAATGCTTGTATGTATATTAACTATTAAGCACTTTATAGATTAATAGATATCTTTCTTCTGGAGTATAGCTTACCCATCTCTTATCATCCCCATTCCTAGTCCTCTTTGCTTCTCACACTCCTCCTTTCACCTCCAGACCTCTACTTAGCACATTCCTGGTCCTCGTTCTTCCCTCCCCCCATCCCTGGTTCTGTCATCCTCTTCTCTTACCATCCTTGAGATATCCTTCCTGTACTTATACGTGAGATTTCTTTACTTCAACTAAAAAAGAAAATAAATTTGGTAGAAACAAACAAGACTGGAAAACTACTTTATTTTTATAATATAATATAAAAGATGGAAATATTTGCTAATTTGCTTCAAAAATTTCTAATTTTGCTACAGAATCTATACCTGAGCTGTTTCAGGAAATTAGGACTGTATCAAATGGAAATAAATAAATATATGTATAATTTCATCCCCTATTTCTCCAATAATAGCTCCCAAGGGGCAAAGATATATATTTAAAAAAGTGGAAAATAAAGGGGATCCCTGAGGCATCTCTGGCAATAAATACCACAAACCAGAACCATCAGCATTCTTAGTAACACTTTGCGACCTGCCCTGTTAAAAGGAATCAAACTAACTGGCAGTCTCTGCAGTCCCCAACAAATTTAATCTCCCCAGCAAAAGGTAATGATCCACTGTATCAAAAGCTGCTGAGCGACTGAGGAGGATCAACCTCCTGGATCCCTCTTAATCTAGCTGCAGCTGCATATCATGAAGCATGGAGACCAAAACTGCCTCCATACTATACCAAGACTGGAAAGAACACGGATATCCTGGCTCCAAGATCTCTTGCAAATGAGTGGCTGCAATCAATTCAACTACCATCACAAGAACTGGAAATTTAGAAATTGGATAGTAATTACTACAATCCATGGGATCCAACATGGACTTTCTGAGCAAATATGAATAAAATGTAAATGTTGCAGAAAATACTTTAGCATTTATAAGGCAGCATTGCCCTCATTTCCTTATGAGACACGCAGAACATTCAGGAGGACCATTCTCCTCACAAACAGCTTTGGATTTGTCATTAGGCACCCATTATGTCTGTGCCTATGATAGCAAACATTTAGGGCAGCGGGCTGGCTAAGGTTTGCCACTTTCCAGCTCTACTGAATCTCATTCAGCGGGAACAGCCCTCTGCTACCCTGTAAGAGACCCTTACAGAAGATGGGGGAATAAAAACACCAAAAAGTGCCTGTGACAGGGTCAACATGCCAGTCCGGGTAGGTAGAATAAAGCCAGGAATAAAAACTCCCTGGAACCAAAGTTCTAGAAGGAGGGGGAAAAAAACCTAGGCGACACAGAGTCAAGGATATACAGTGGTGGCTTCCCCTGTAACCACAGAGACAAACACACAGGTGTGGGAGGTTAAGGGTGGGACTTCCCTGGAGCCAATCAGCTGGCAGAGGAGGAGGAGTTTGCAGAGTATAAAAGGGACTCCCTAACCCAGCAGTTTCAGTCTCCTGCTGGAGTCTGAAGGAGAAGGACCATGCTACCCACTGCTCTACAAGACTGGAACATTGGTCCTCCTGTGTAGATGGAAGACAGATGGCTGGCGTGACTTCCAGGAAGGTGAGCCGGGACAGGAAGGTGAGCTGGGAGATACAAACTGTTTGACTATCTGGATGTGCCTACTTAAGGATATTATTTGAGAGACTGCCAGTGGGTGGTTGTACCTTTGGGGAAGAGTTGATATCCCAGAGGTGCGGAGGGAGGTGGCAGTAAGGCCCATGGGGCCAGACTTTTGAACTGCATGACATTACAGAGAACTTCTAATTGAATCCGCAAGTGGCCAGGAAGGCTCCTTCAGGGACGGGACAGGTGGAAACGTGACAGTTCCTAAGGGTGGCAAATCCTAAATTGGTCCCTGCTCACAAACATATTATATTCAGCAAATATGAGGCTTCATTCTTCACCACACTCGTAACAGGATACAATCTACTATTAACTGTTCACAATACAATACTGAATCACCAAACCCAGGGAAAGTAAGGGAATGATGCAACTCATAGGCATCCCAGATCACACATTTCTGAATGAAAATGCATTGATTCTTAAATAAATGTAGAGATCCCCTGGGATCTCCATTAGATGGCCCTAGTTTAGAACATGGGGTTATAAGTTAGAAGAGGAACATACCATTTTCCTACAGCACCTCTATGAGGTCTGCTGCAGTAAGCCAGACTCTGCAGTGCAACAACAGAAAAACTGAAACATCATCATTCCTCATAAAATAAACAAAATCAAGAAAAATAAAATCAATCACAATAGTAAACCAATACTAATAAAAAGAAAAAATATTTCAAAACAGTTGAAAAACTGAATAGCATCCAATAAGTACAAACTCACTGGGAAATTTTTAAAAATTTTGCAAACACTAATAAAATATTTCAAAATAACAGACACATCAAATATCACCTAATAATTAAAACAAATAAGAATTAAAAAAGTTCCACCCTACATACCTAGGAATTTGATTTCTAGACATTCTGAGATTTTTGTGGATTTGTATATGTGTGTGTGTGTGCCGATGGGGGGATTCACTCATAAGCTTTCTATTCTATCACACATGGACAAGTGTTCTCACTCTAACATGTTCTCACTGTCACTCTCATGATTACTCACACACTCTCTCACACACACTCTTATACATATACACACACTCTCTCTCACAGTCAGAAAACACTCCCTTAAACACATTCTCTCACACACAAATGCTCATATACTCTCTTACACACACTCTCGCAAAGACATTCTCACATCATGCTCATGCTCACACATTCCCTTTCTCACACATGCTCTTTCAAACATACATACTTTCTTTCTCATACACTCTCTCTCTCACTCTGGTATGACTAATGCTCATAGCTTGTTATACTACATTAGTTGTTGCTATTCAGAAAAAGAATCTTGGAGTCGTTTCAGTATATTGACTGAAATCCTCAGCTAAGTGCACAGTATGCAGTGACATTCAAAAAAGCAAATAGAGCATTAGGAGTTATTCAGAAAGTAATAAAGAATAAAACTGAGAAAATCATAATGCCTCTATTTATCTAATAAAGAAAACCATACCTTGAATACTGTGTGCAGTTCTTGTCACTCAGTTCTCTCACACTCATATATACACACACTCTCTCACACACACACACACACACACACACACATGCTCAATTTCACACTGTCTCTCACTCTCGTGCATACACACATATACCCACTTTCCTCTATCACATGCATGCTCACTCTTCTCTCCCTCCAGAAGACACAAGCTGGAACAGCATCCTCCTTTAGTGGACAAAAGGTCTCCTCTATCTTCAGGTGGGACAGGTCCATGCTGGTCCACCTCCTGCTCTTTTCTTTGGGCCTGGCAGCCCAACTGCTCTGCCTCCTGCTCTTCTTTCTTTGGATGCAGGACCCAACTCCTACTTGTTGCTACTTGCTCTTTCTGGCCCCACAGCCCAATACTGCTCAGCCTCATGCTCTTCTTTCGGCTGTGGGGCCCAATGCTGCTCTGCTTCCTGCTCCTCTTCTGTCCCCATGACCAGATGTTGCCTCACCTTTTGCTCTTCTTTCTTTGGGCCATGAAGACCCTCACTGCGCCATTTCTTGAGTTTTGCTTGCTCCTTCTGGCCACAGCAATTAAGCCTCCTTCTTCCTGCCCCACACGAAAAACAAGGACAAGCAATCACCATGTTCCTGCCATTGATGCACAACCTTGCCTAGGGCTTCCACTAGCCCTGAAGCAGAGTTGGCAGGTGCCTAGGGTGCACTATGTTGAAAGGGGTGGCATTTCATTCTCTGTCCCAGTAGCACATTCTCACAAGTACGTTATATTATGCTAATTTGTATTTCTAGATTCTTTTCCTTGTACTGAGGAATATTCTAAAGCTGTTTACAAGGAAGGAATAATAGGCCCTCTGGACAGCTGTGCGTGTTGTAACCCTCCCAGCATGATTTCTGTTTCTTTGTTTCCCTTACGTCATATATCCTATTCATGGGGAAGAGGAAGGAGACTGTGAGGAGGTTTTCCTCTACTTCTTGAGTTCGGCAGATGACTATACCAGAACATGTACCAACTCTGCCTCCAGATACATCGATGTCCAACTTGGCTGGCCCTGGGGCATCTAACCTGTCAGCGGCTAAGCTATCATTTAGGCTAGATGATCGAGGTATGCCTCCTCACCCCGGGTGTTGCTACCGTTGCGGATGAAGATACACTGGAGCATGCTCATAGCTCCGGTGAGTCAGCCACTGCACACTGCAGCTGGTTTACAGCGTGAAGGTGCAGAGCCCCTCCATTTCTCCCCAGGACTGGATGGAAATGCTGAGACGCCAACCTCCATGAAGTTTCTCCCGATTGTTGGTAGTAATTCTGCTTGCTCACGAGAGATCTGAGGCATCATTTCTGTTTTAAAGGTCAGAACTAATTTGATTAAACCTTCCTCGGTATCCTTAGAAAATCTGTGGTCTGCGCTAGCTGTTATAGAAAATTAGTTTTGACATTAGCAGTATTGAATGTGGATATTCACAGTAAATTTCAAAATCAAGAGCAGCATATGTTACAGTATGATAAGAGATTAAATGGTCTTGAGAAATTGGAGGATCATGTGAAGGAAGTTCAAACTGACATTATTAAAGATCTTTCAGTGTCCTCTTGCCATCTGGTAAATTTGGAGAATTCACTTAGATATTTGAATATGCATGTACTAAATTGTCCTCATATTTGTTTAATCCCTGCAAATGAATTATTTAGATCATATATGAAAGAGATATTGGGAATTCCAGAAGATGCTTTACCACCTTTAACTAAGATCTATTATCTCCCTGTCTCAAAGAAGAGATCAAATGAGTCGGAGACCTATAAATAATACCAACCCCCTCCAGGCCCCAGTCTCTCCTGAAAGAGCTCCCAAAGAAGTGACTCTTTTAGGTTCACCCCTTCAAGACTGACCAGCCTGGAGTGAGCTGCCCCCACAACAGGGTCAGCAAAAAGTCTTCGCTGGACAATATCAGTGACATAAGGATGAAGTCACACCAGACAGGGAATCATCGGACAGCTGGAGCATGATCAAGCTAAAGCTAGGGACAAGGCTCACTCCTGAGGACTATGGACCAGGTGGCAAGGTCTTCTTCTATCTGGTAGCATCTTATCCTCCCAGCGGTGAGGTCAGCTGCAGAGTCTCATCAGACCCGCCCCCTTAAAGGCGCAGGGGCTTGCAGACCAGTAGCATCCAGAGCACTGTAAAACAGAATCATCACTGGCCCATCCCTGTGCCTTTAAGGGGGCAGGTCTAATGTGATGATGCCAATCATGCCATACAGTGCTTGTGAGGAAATGTCACTGAGACAGAGGAGGAGGTATCCCCTTTCACCATGAGGTATGTTCAGATGAGGCTACCTCATCCCCTCCATTGCAACATCCTTGCATATCATCGTTCTTCCCCACTCCCCCAGAAGTATTTAAGAGGTAAATTTGGCCCTTGAGCCACTGTTTTGAGAGAGCCATTTTAATAGTGCCGTTTGCATGGTGATGTGGACAGGTTAGATAAAAGCAGTGTATCTGGTCTCTGATTTTCCTCTCATCTCTCCCATGATACTTTTCATGTTGGAGAATGCTTTTCCATAGAAAAGGACAGTGCTGACATCATGTACAATCATGGGTGGAGTGAGAATTTTAATTTTTGATTAAGTATTGATCGATGATTGTCTGACAAAATAAAAAATTCAAATGTACCAAAACTTTAAAAAGCATCTTGTGTGTGTGTGTGCGTTTCAGGGGGCAGACTCTAGGTTTGAGCCTCCTTCAGGGTACTCTTTCGCACTGTCAGAAAGTTTTTTTCAGGAATGAGTTTGCAAGAATAAAAAAATTATTGTTATCCACAGCATACTCAGAGCTATTGCTTTCTTTGAAACATAGGTCTTTTTGGCCCAGGTTAGCGAAAACTAGCGAGGTTTCTTAATACATTACTCCAGTGATTTGGCCTAAGACGAAAGAACACTTAAAAAAAAAAAAAAGGAAACCTTGCAGCTGTATAGTTTCTCAGAAAGAAGCCATCATTTTGGGTGAGTGTTTGCAGCATCAGAAACCACAGCAGCAAATATACTAGCATCTTTCACTTTTATGTTTATAATTATCACCCTGAGCCTTTTTTCTCACCTCTCAGTATGGAAACGTGCTTTGCTTGAATGCAGAGAGAAAAAAAAAAAAGAAAAGTGTTAAGGCACTTGTTTGTCATGAGAGAGTTTATTTAACTTATTTATTTTAGCTTATTTATAAACCGCCTCCCTGGCTTTCAAAAAGTCACTCACCGTGCTGTACGATATTGCCTGCCCCCCCCCCCCCCCCCCCCCACACACACACACACACTGCAAAAGGTCGACAATTATAAGTGCATGCTGTGCCACTTGGAGTGTGCTGGGAGAAAGGAAGCAAGGAATTACTGGAAGATGAGTGCAGAGCTAAGCTATTTTGTTGTAATACCAGTTAACATCAAAGGTTTCTGTGTTACTAAACTACCTCAAGGTTCTTCTATGAATAAATGGCCAAGGCCCATGACAGAAGTAAACTAGCAGGTGAATTTTCAAAATGAGTTACACAGGTAAATGTAACTACTATGGTAGCAATTTTCAACAACTCAAGTAAAGTGCACTTATGCGACTAAATCCTATGGATAATTCAATGGCAGACATTGTAGCAATTTTCAAAAGCCCACTTACGTAGGTAAAGTGCATTTACCCATGTAAAAGTCAATTTTAAGTGTGTAAATGCTTTTTAAAATCAGGCCCTTCAGATTCTAGCCACCTGAAAACTTTCTTGGTTGATAAAATTGGGTGACTGTTTGTGCCGTGGAGGTCAAAGGAAAATGGAATGTTAGGAATTATTAGGAAAAATGGAGAATAAAATGGCAAATATAACAATGCCTCTGTATCGCTCTAGGGTGAGGCTGTACCTGGAGTACTTTGTGCAGTTCTGCTCGCTGCATCTCAAAAATGATAAAGTTATATTTGAAAAAGTACAGAGAAGGGTGACCAAAATGATAAAATGGATAGAATGTTTCCCCTATGAGGAAAGGCTATTCAGCATGGAGAAGAGACAGCTGAGGGGGATATGATAGAGGTCTATAAAATCATGAGTGGAATAGAATGGGTAAATGTAAATCAGTTATTTGTTCTTTTAAAAAATACAAAAACTAGGGGACATGCCATGAAGTTTGTACATAACACATTCAAAACAAATTGAAGAAAATTCTCTCTCACAATGGGGTCAATTTTAAGACCTGTGCGTGCGGTTCTTGCCGCACTTACATAGACATGGCTATTTTATAGCGCACGTGCATTATAAAATCTGATATCCGCATGCACATGCGCAGCAGATTTTAACTTCCACGCATGCATGTGCGGGTGGATGGCCTCCTCTGCGTGCAAAGGTGTGTGGGGGGGGGGGATTTTAAAAGCCCACACGCGGCAACAGAAGTAGGATTTCCCCAGTTCTTCCCAGTCTGCTCCAATTAAGGAGCAGACTGGGGGGAACTTTCCTATACCCCTACCTAACCTTCCTACCTTTCCCCCTCTCCTCTCCTCCTTGACCTCTAATCCCTTCCTAACTACTTACTTTTTTTTTGTTTGATTACTTACTGCTCCTCTGGAGCAGAAGTAATGTCTATGTGCTGACAGCCAGCCAGTGCATGCTCCCCCAGCACAGCAGCTAATGGTGCTGTCTCGGCCCACCACCACCCCTCCCAGACCATGCTGCCCGGGCCGCCCCTTTTCCCTCGGCCAGCACTTGTGCGCGTACCAGGGTATACACGCGTGGCTGGGCCCATAGTAAAATGCAGGCTGCACTCAAGATTCGGCCACGCGTGTAAACCCTGGTTTTTACACACATAGGCCTTTGAAAATTCACTTGTTAACGCACAATTAAACTCTAGAATTCATTGCTAGAAGTGATGGTTAAGACAGTTAGCATAGCTGGGTTTAAAAAAGGTTTGGGCAAGTTCCTGGAGGAGAAGGCCATAAACTGTTATTAATCAAGTAGACTTAAGGAACAGCCACCATTTATCACTGCACGATAGCGGCATGTGATCTATTTAGTGTTTGGGATCTTGCCAGGTACTTGTGACCTAGACTGGCCACTGTTGGAAACAGAATACTAGGCTTGATAGATCCTGGGTCTGACCCAGTATGGCCAATTCCCATGTTCTTATGTCAAGAGGATCTTAAGAATAATATTCACATCAGCAAATTCTTATAGAAGATTGAAGGCTCTGACCCAGCATCTTTTTTCTTGAGATGGATACCAGAGATCCTTGGCAGAGTTGCTCAGGACCAGCACATAACGATGGATAGAGCTCATTATGTTTTAGCTGCAGAGCCATTGGACTGACAGCTCATAACCCAGAGCCCGTATTGCACAAGTCCTTTACTTCCAGGAGAAGGACAAGATTCCTAATGCAGCATTTGCTACTGGCCATGTCCTCTTTCAAAATCAGTCTCCTTTCATCATGACTTCTTTGCTGGTGTCAAAACATTCTTGGCAAAGCTTTGTTTCAGATATGCTGTGCTGCACCCAACCAAGCTGAAAGTGGTTCATGATGGCAAGACTTATCTTCTTCACCGAGTCGAAGGAGACCCAGAGATTTGTCAACAGGTTACAAGCCTCAATAAGGAAAACACAACCAAGCTCTTGCTTCCATTTTCTTTTTTCCGTGGCTGTTATTTTTTTCAGCTGCAATCTGAATTTTCTCTTTTTTTTTCTCTGTGTGCCTTTAATTAAAGACTTTTTTTCCTTTTTCTTTAATTTCTCCCCATATATTACCTGGGAGAGGGAGCCCTTAAGATAGATATTTGTATGGGTCTTTTATTATTAATGAGGTTAATTTTGTCTCTGTTAAGTGGAGGAGGTAGGAGATGGCATGTCTATGGGCAAGGCATTTCTATTTTTGGTGGGAGAAAAGACAGTAGTACTCCTTTACTGGCAAATTAGGGGGGGGGGGGGGGGGGAGTTGATTGATAATTTTAGCTATCATTCACACTTTACTAGGGAAAGAGGAATTTGCGAACTTCATTAAAGAAACTATTGAGGATTTTCAGTTTCATCATAATTCATGGGATTATAGTCCATCTCTTCACTGTAAAACCCTAATAATAGTATTTTTATTTTTAAATTCTTTATTTATTCAGTTTCCATTACTTTTTTCAAGAAAGAACATCTTGAATTAGAACAAGAAGAGAAGAACAGGAAATTAAAAACAAAAAGCAAAAGAAAAAGGAAATACACATTCCGTTCTTCGGTTCCAAAAAGTCCACAATTAGGGATCCAATAACTGTTAATAAGAAGGAAAATCACAAGAAAACTAAGTAACATGAGTAGTGAAATACCATGGGTATACTACATTTATAGGGCACTCAACCTTCTGGAGGAGGGTCAGATTGAGTTAAGTTGTTTCCCTCAGACTGTAGAACCGGTTTATCACAGAGAAAGATGGTTAATTGAGAAGGATTAAAAAATACATATGAATGACCTTTATATTTAACTGCAACACTTATATGGAAATTTTAGAACAAAAGAAGCTCCATCTGTAGAGCTCTAGGTCTCAATAAAAGGAATTGTCTCCTTTTCTGTGTTAGCCTAGACATATCTGGATATCCCCTTATATTTAAATTAAAGAAAATTTCAGTACTGTGCTTGAAGACTAATCTTAAAACATGTTCAAATACAAAAGTTCAAATACAAAAGTGACCACCATTTTGGCCACTTGTACCAGCACACTGTCCGAAGTCTCCAACAGCTGGGATACATCCATATTAGGGGTTAGAAAATCCATACCCTGGACAATTTCTTGATTATCTTTAATGGAGTTAAGTAATATGATTTTGAAAATGGAGGTACTGCCGTCTCAGGAACCTTCAGAATTTCCATGAGGTATTTCTGAATCATATCCTTCGCAGACACATGAGGGAGCTTAGGAAATTTATAAAGCAACAATTCTTCCCACACATTACATTTTCCAAGTTCTCAAGTTTATTTTGCAGTAGTTGGTATTCTTTTTAATTTGCGATTCCTGTTTCACTTTCACCATTTCTTTAGAAAGGGATACTTTAGAGCTTTCTAGCAAGATGGCTCTATTTTCAGTACAATTTACTCTATCAACTACTGGATTAAATTGCATAGTCATAGAATATTCCAAATTCACTATTGCCTACCAAATAGAATCCAAAGTAATTAATTTAGGTCTTACCAGGGTAGGCACTGATAATTTACACAGTGGTCTTGAGGCTGGGGTAGAAACATACCCAGCCTGATTCTGGACCCTATCCTCCTTTGGTGAGCCAGCTGTACCCAGACCAGAGCCTTCTCCAGCGTCTCCTCCACAGTCTTCGGGGTGTCCTGACCCCACACGGACTTGCAGGGTGTCAGCATCTTCAGCATACGTCCCCTCCAATGGCTCGTCTCGATCTCTGGAAGTAGATGGGTTTGCCAGTGGAGCCCTAAAGATCGAGGACAAAGATATTGATAGGTCCCAAGGAGAGGCCAGTAACTCCACTCCAGCCTCTTCCCTCACAGACAATACAGCCGATCGACTCCTGTGTTGGATGTGGGCGTTCATAGAGCCCAAAACAGGGGTATCCGAGGGGACTGCAGGGTAAGTCCTCTCCTTAGCCCTTCATTTCCGAGCAGAGTGAGGCATTAACAAAGGCAAAAAACCTTCAAAATGAAGAAAAGAGGATGCCGATGCTCCCGTACACTACTCAATAGCAGCCATCTTGGATTCCCTCTCAGCTAATAGTCTTTAGGTGTAAAATAATTAACTACTTGTGTCACATCAAAGGAGCTAATCTGGAAGAACAGAGAAATATGGATTTTAGAAGCAGAGCTTCTACACAAACAGAATTGTTCTAAAAAATCTTTAACAGGTTAATCCAGGTGAGGGACAGTTTGAAAGCCCTTGAGGTAAATAAAATTGAGGCTGCACTGAAATTTACTAAGCAGGATTACTATGAACATGGTAACAAAATGGGCCCCTTGCTGTCCCAAGATGTAAGAGAAAGAACTCAGAATACTATTGTACATTCATTTTCAGACAAAAAAGATGAATCTGTTAGTCAAACTGCTGAGCTGGGAGTTCTATTTTTAACTCCCTTTCAGAATTATACAATACAAGGAATAGCAGTGAGAATACAATCAGATCTTTCCTGGATAAGTGTAAACTCCCCTATATGCCAGAGGACATAGTCTCTAGACTGAAAGGCCTGGAGATTTAGAGAGTTATTAATAGTTTTCCATCTGGTAAAAGTCCAGGCCCAGATGAGTTTCATTTAGATCTATATAAAAAGTACTTGTTAGATTTTTGCCATTACTTCAGGAAGTTTTTAACCACTTACAGACTTCTCCATCCTCTTCCTGCGGACTGACAGATGCCACTATAATTAATTCTCATTCACAAAAAAACAAAGATGAAATGGATGTTAACCCATATTGTCCAATATCCATTGATATTAAAATACCGGTACAGACTTTGTAACGAAGGATGGATAACCTCATGCCTTTATTATACATTTTATTTATTTATTTATTTAAAATCTTTTCTATACCGTCGTTTAGTAAAGCACCATCACAACGGTTTACAATGAGGCACGTAAATATATATTTGGTTGAACTCTTACTAACAATGTACATCCAGATCAGGCTGGATTTATCAAAGGTAGACTTGCAGTTAGCAATATGTGTGGGCTTCTTAATATTATGCACATTGCTAAAAGTCACACAAGGTCAAGAGCGGTGATATTGCTAGTTGTGAAACCCACAAAAAGTTGGGGGCTCCAAAAATGCCAAAAACCTAGAATGCAAGAAAATAGGGCCAAAAAGTAGCAGTGGCTGCATATGGAACAATGAGTTCCAAATAGATCTGTATGTAGATGATTGGGACATGATATGGAATGCAGCTTGTTCAATCTCCATGTGCTGTGGATGGGTTGAGCTGATGATGCGACTGCTGCATTGAATATACAAATATATGTGCTTCTCTGCACGGTTCTCTAAGGTGACTTCGCCCCTGTGCTAGAGGGAATGTGGGATGCCCGGAATACATTTACATGCTTGATGGTCATGCCCTGAGGTACAGGAAGTCTGGGGTGATACTGAAAACAAGATTTAAAAAAAAAAAAAATCTAAATGTATATATCCTTAACACCCACCATTTTATTTTTCTGAGATACTATAAGAATGTAAAGGGACATGAAGCTTCTTAATTATGTAATCCATGAAGCTAGATTTACCATTGCTATATTATGGAAAGAAGCATCCAATATTTCAAGAAAATCAGGTTTTTGAAATTGCATTAACTGAGAAATTACTTTCATCCTCAGTGAGAGGTTGTGGTAAATAATAAATATTGGTCTTATTTTAATAGTGGATTCAGACAGATACGAGGATCAACCACTTAGAAAGGACTGAAACATTGTATAGAAATGTACTGTATTAGGGATCATTTCCTAACTCAAGTTGCACTTTTCCTGTCTTCTGTGTTGCTGTCAAGTTAAATAACCATTTTTTTTTAATTGGAAAGATGCCTATGAGCTCTCCTCAAATATCTGTAGCCTCCCTAAATCTCTCTGCCTTATCCTACAGCATGCCTGGTCTCAGCGCGTCGGCATTGATGGACTCCCATCCTGCTGCTCAAGCTGAGGCCACTGAAGCAGCTGGACGGCTGGGGTCGCATTCCACATTCAGCACAGTGGGAGGGAACCTGAGCCTTTAGGCTCAGGCTGTTATCCAGATTCAAAGAAACCAGCAGCTATCCTTCTCCCTTCGGTCTCTCAAAGGACTCCATATACCGAAGGACAAAGACATTTCAAGAGCAGCACAGGAAACAAACTAATCCACAGGCCTGACAGCCAAGTCAGACACAGGCTAGGAAGGAAATACCTGGTCTTAAATTTACATTTCACCCTGAGGTAATTATTGCGCTGTCACAGCTCATCCGCCATCTTGGTTTCTGTTGGAAGACACTGTATCACCTTCACAAGCTTCTGAAACTAAGAGAGTAAAAGGAATTGTCTTGTAAATATTGTTCTTTTTCTTTTAAAATCTATGATATTGCTATTTTGACTTCCAGTCTGATGCATGGAATTTTCCCAATATTTTTGCAGTTGTTTTGAAACTGGTAGAAATGTACCCACAAAATGTTGGGTGAGGCTTTCAAAATGTAAGCCCCCGTGTGAGCTTTGCCTTCACCAACCTCCCCCTTCCATTTTTTGATGCAGGTAGAAGTATCCATGTTGCGTTCACTTGCAGTACTTTTACCCACAGAAGGGTTGGGCGGTTTTCAGCGGGACTATTCCCACGGGGGTGTGCACATGAAAATAATTAATTTAGCTCTGCTTGTCCTTTTTTTCCTTTTTTAACTTGTTTATTCCATTATGTTTTGTTCACCCAAAATAAAATACAAATATGAAAAAAAAAAAAATTAAAAAAAAAACAAAACAAAACTGTAATACACTAAAATAAAGTGAACTTAGCCGGACAAATGGCATTTACTGTTATACTGTGATAGGGCCTAAAGAAGAGAGTTTGAAAACCATGGCCGTAGGACCACTTGATCTCCAGCTTTACCCTCACTCCCTTGCAGCTAAGTATCTTCTATCCCATGCCCTCAGGAGTTCTGTCACTGTTTCTGCTCCCACGGGGAGGCTGATCCATATGGATCTATCACCCTTTCCTTGAAGAAACATTTCCTAATCTTACTCCTCAGTCTGCCTCCTTTGAGCCTTATATCATCACTCCTTGATGTACAACTTCCTTTCTGCTGAAAAAGATTTGCTTCTTCTGCATTGTTTATTATACTTTTGAGGCATTTTTAATGTCTGTAACATATACAGAGATGAATTCAGAAATTTTGAGATGAGAGGGACAAATTAGAATAATAGAGGAAGTGGGGGGGTTCCCTCAGTTATTGCTCTTAGAAATACTAAAAAAACTGTATTCTGAAACTGTTTTCTAAATTAATATTAAACACTGCATCCTTTTTTTTTTTTTTAATAATTCTCTCTTTATTAAATTTTAGTTTCACCAAAATTAAACAATTTTTTCAAAATATAATAAAGGCAAAGTTGCATACAATCGAAGAAAACAATTATTAGGAAAACATAGAAACAAACATTTGATTGTCACAATACTCTAATAAATGGGCAGCCGTTTAAGTAATAGAAATAAATCTTAATCATACACATTTCACAGAAGAGAAGAGGTTAATTCTTTATGTTGGACCTAATTCTGTTACCATAGCTTGTCTCGAATTCTCTACATTTTTATCCCTTAAAAAAAGTTTCTAGGTGTGACGGTTCTGAAAAAATAAACATTTTGCCTTGAAAATTAATAAAACATCTGTAGGGGAACTTGTGAAGTTCCCCTGCATCCTTTTTTTTTTTAATGGACATCTGCATCTCTGGGAGTGGGGTTGGGATTGAAAGAGGAGCAGGGAGACCGTGCTTTTCTGGGGATACAGCTCTATTCAACATAGAAAAATACAGGCCCCCATGTAATAAGATGAAGTAAAAAAAAAATGGGCAGTGAAGTCCAGCACACATTCACTTTACTCACGGGCAAAAACAAAGGAATCAACTCTTGCTATACTAAACTCACATAATCATATGCTAAGAGCATTGCGAGTTAAAATAAAAAAAAAAAACACGCTACCCCAAAAGTGTGCGCACAGACATGCTTAGCTCGGATAAGACAAGGTTTATTCACATAAACTGTGGTTTGTTGTGCATGTTGTGCATGTTGTGCATAAAACACATCATTTGTGACGAAAACATATTCTCTGCGCGTAAAACATAATTCGTGAGTACAAATCGTGTTTTATGCTTATAAATCCCAAGTACATACTCCAGGTTCAGCCCCATAGATGTCCCCTAGTCCCAGAAACTTGACTCCACCTTTGACCGGGACCGGTTAAGCCTACGCACCCTCCCTGCACTGGGGAGTAATAGCTAATGTCTTGCTTCATAAGGGGTTTGCATGAAGGAGCTCTAATTTTTTTGCCCGTTTGTGGACACGGTTTAAATCACGAGTAAAGGTGCGCGCACACCACATATTATAACATGTGTGCCCGGCCAAACTCCCTTATTACATCACTGCCAAAGTAACCTCTGAGGCCTAATGCTAACCATACACTGCATTTCAGTGGAGCAACTGGTACAGAATTATTAGAATATGTACACCACCCAATACTAATTTAAAAAGCTTAGGTTTTGTCAGCAAGCAATTTGTCTTCATCTTAAACTTAAAAAAAAAAAAAGAGCAGTAAGGCACTCCAAGGGAGGAGTTAGCATTTCGAAAAGCACTTTGGGTGTGATTTATCAAGGGGCCCCCCTCTTGTTTAGTGTCTAGGAGAAAAATCCAGAATAAATCGTGCTCTTTAATTTATTGGACCTCCCCGAGGGAAGGGATTAGCTGCCTCTTGTCATATATCATTGCTGGAAAACAACTCCGTCACCTGAATCAAAGAATGCAGGCCACCGTACGGTTCTACTTCAACAGGTGACAAATATCCCCCCCCTCCCCCCCAGATGACCCTGCTGATATTGTTAATTCTCTTTAATTAGCCTTTTTCCCACACTTTAGGTTTTTTTTGGGTTTTTTTTGCCAGCTGCCCAATTAAGTACATTAAAGCATCCCCAGCCTTTAAATGCATGTGCAATAATACAATCTGTCGAAGGGATCATTTAAATATTCTGTAAAAGGGACTTTTATTGCTTTCGTGTGACTTTACAGTCTAGATATTTTTCTGTTGGAAATAAGAAAGATGCATAGGCAGTCCTAAAGATACCTATCTTTACTGTGTTTCTTGTTAACTTATTATTTGAACATGGTCAGACATATAATAATCAATACATTACAAGCTTAGGGCCAAATTTACTAAGCATTTCCCTCATAGACGCAGAACAAATAAGGCCCTTTGTCCTACAAGCCCATCGGTATAACAATGCAGGCACAGATATACAGAAAGATAACAGGCTGAAGGGTTTTTAGAAAGTCCAGCAGAGGTTCCGCATTTTCTTCACCACCACCACCCAAATCGTTCTGCAAAGGGAGAGATTTAGCTTTGCAGTAATTGCAGTGCTTCCAGCTCGGCTTTTCCCTTGTAGAGAACCTTGCTTCATTTTTCCCGTGCAGGGCAATCGGCTACCTGGCAGCATTGCATGAAATGGGAAACCCAATTTTTGTTACAGGAAGGAAGAGAAAGATCTGCCCATATGCTGAGCAGGCAGAACTGGCAATTCAGTGCTACTCCCGCCCTACGCACACGTGCATGTCCTGCCTCCGCCTGATGCCAGAGGCGTGGAACATCAGGGCCCCCACACTCTCACCAGCACGGCAGACTGGGCTAGCTTTACTCTTTTGTCCTGGCCAGATGTAATCAATTCCACATTTTAAAGAAAACATTTTTTTCTTTGTCGCATCCATTTATAAGTTCAACCTATTGAAAAGGCTTCTGGACACATTGTATGTTAAGCATTCCTGTCCACAAAGCTGCATCGAACTACTGTGTTGTAAATCTTGTTTTACGGTCAAAGAAAAAAATATTACATATCATTTACTTGATGCAAACTAAAACCAAAATAATAAGAATAAGCAAGGCTAGATTTCCTTACATTCGGTTGTCAGGGGGATCTGGTGTGCACATTTTGTAACATAAAGCTCACCAATGTATTCTGTGTGTTGTCATAAAGCTTTTGCTCTCAACCTCCCCTCCGCGAGCCTTCTTTTGCTGCCACAGCCCTCGCCTTCCACACACCCTTGTGCTGTGTCAGTTCCGTGGGCTACTGTGGCCTCTCTTTCAGTGTAAGTTCTTTATAGCAGAGGCTGCAGTGCACTAGCAACTGTACCGGGCCTGTGAGATCTGGAAAGCTCATACAATTATTGGTTCTAGAAAAGTCATCAATTTACAACCCGCCCAGGTTACAGAGGGATAATTCTCTCGCTCCTCTGTGTAGCATCCTTTCTATACCCTCCGCCTTTTTGCTGCGGTGGCCTTCTTATCCCCTCTGCTTTTTGGCCATTGACGTTCATCATGCTGTAATGTAGCTTTATGTGCTCCATGTCAAGGCAATTCCATAGCAACCTTTATTTGATTTATATTCTGCCTTTCAGCCGCTTCAAAGCTGATTCCATTCAGGTACTGTAGGTATTTCCCTGGCCCCAGAGGGTGCACCGTCTACGGGCTTGATTTACTATCTCCCATTCTGAGTCTACGTGAAGGGGGACTTGCCCAAGGTCACAGGGTACGGCACTGGGAGCTGAACTCTGGCTTCCCTGCTTTACGGTCTGCTGCCCTAACCTCTAGGCTCAGAGGTTATTATGGAGTCAGGTCATAAATTTGTTTTCCATGCAGAAGTAAAGTCACACTCTCCTACAGGTGGAGGCCTCGGGGGGGGGGGGGGGGGGGGGGGGGGGGGGGCGGGGGTGGGGGGAAGGGAGTCTGCTCTCTCCAGTACATGGAGAATGAAGTGCAGAACGGGAGGATGCGCCTGCATGAATCTCCAGGGTGGATAACACATCATAGGCGATGGCGGAAAAAGACCAAGTGGGCCCATACGATCTGCCTGGTTATTCCTGTTCGCACCGCTAAAGATAATATATCCCAGCTGCCAGCGAGCGGTATGCATGACCGCTCAAAAGATATCTCTAAATCCAGGATCAGTCTCTGTCATCTTACTCATTTGTACTCTACTGGCTGAGGCAGATGAGCATAGCAGATTTAATTTTCAACCAGCACCCATCTACTCCCATGTCTAGTCACAAAACTTTGTAACAGGCCTCTGAATAGCTACCGATACCAAATGTGGTCCTTGCCCTAACAGCTGCCCTCCTAGCCAGTTAGAAAGCCTACATTTCCGTTAGGACTTCCTAGTTATCACTGCGCTTGCAGCCTGCCAGACAGACCCAGCCGTCTGGTTGCCTGTGTTTCCACTAGAACTTTTAGCATTTCATGTTACCCACTTGCCATTCATTCTGGCAGCCCCAGCGTTTGCTACTGATTCATTCAAGTGCAGCCAGGCCAGGGCGTTGTAAGCTACGGGCACACAGGGTTCCAGTGCTCTAAATCTCTTCCTCAGTGCCCTGAGTCCTAATTTCCTTCCGAAGCTTTAATGTTTTCAATGCAGCGTCTGTTGCCACTGTTTTTGTTTGATTCCTTTCACTTCCCTCCTCCTTGCCCATGTGATGCTTGTAACCGGCTGCTTCTCCTTCAGCTGTGCCGGCACCTTGTCTCTTCCTTCATGCCCTGGTGAGTCAGTGAAAAGATGTTTGACAGGGCCGGAGATAGCTTTCTAGCTATACTTTACTCTCCATTGCCTCAGGTACAAAAACTTAGATTGTAAGCCCTCTGGGGATAGAGAAATTTAAACCGATGTGATATCTCAATTGAGATCAAATGTCAGTATATAAATAAATAAATTCCCCCCCCCCCCCCCACAAAAAAAAAAAAAATTTAAATATTTCAAAAGAGTAGAATTATCAAACTACACTCAAGAATTAAAACTAATTAAGGATTAAAAAAAAAATCTCCTGTTCTCCATACCTGTGATCTTCTGATTTCCAGTCACTCTGAGACTCTCATGGTGAGGTGGGGACACCCAAATTTTATCTTCTCTCTCACACACATGCACAATAACACATTCATTCTCTGACACAGGCCCTAGACAAAACATCAGCCATTCACCCCCTGCCAACTCAATCCTAGAGTCTTTGCTCTTTCCTCCACAGGCATCCTCACCTCATCTCATCACCCAGTCCTTACTTTTACCCTCTCTCTATTCCCTACGTTACTGCTCTCCCACCAGCTCCAGTTACAAAATGGCACTGTCCTGTACTCAGATGTTTTACCACCATAAAGCAATCTGGCCATAAAGTAAGGTATTGTTTTATGGCTATAAAACAACTTGGCACCACATATCCCTGAGATCAGCACCATTTTTAAATCAGAACCGGTGAGGCAGGGCCAACTGGGGATCACTTCTGCTCTTTCATCTTTGGAGAGCCTGTGGAAGAATTAAGAGGTGAATTTTAAAAAACCACACCAAATTCGGGAGATATGCACAGAAGTTGGTCTGGTGTGTGCCACATGGATTTCAAAAGGCGCACACAAACGCATATATTATAATATGGCTGCATCTCTGCATGCAAGCTGGCGTGTGCGCATACATGTCCACCCGCGCGGCTGTTTCAAAGTTACCGTCATTGGGGTAGATTTTATAAATCTACGCCCGTGCGTACTTTTGTTTGCGCACCAGGCGCAAACAAAAGTATGCGGGATTTTATAAGATACGTGCGTAACCACGCGTATCTTATAAAATCCAGGGTCTGCGCACGCAAGGGGTACACATTTGTGCACCTTGCGCGCGCCGAGCCCTGCGTGCGCTGCCCGTTCCCTCCGAGGCCGCTCCAAAATCAGAGCGGCCTCGAAGGGAACTTTCCTTCCACCCCCCCCCCCCCACACCTTCCCCTCCCTTCCCCTACCTAACCCATCCCCCCGGCCCTATCTAAACCCCCCTACCTGTGTTTTAAAAGTTACGCCAGCGGGCTGCTGGTGCACGATTCCCCGGCCCGGGACCCGTTTCGGAGGCCTTGGGCATGCCCCCATAATGCCCCCGGGCCGGCACCATGCCCCGATATGCCCCCCGGAACGCCCCGAATGTCACGTTGGCCCCGACACGCCCCACGCCCCCCTAGCGAAGCCCCGGGACCTACGCACATCCTGGGGCTTGTGCGCGCCACCGAGCCTAAGCAAAATAGTAGGGATGTGAATCGTTTTTTGACGATTTAAAATATCGTCTGAAATATTTTAAATCGTCAAAAATCGTTAGAGGCAATATTTAATCGGAATTCCCCCAATTTATCGTTAAAAATTGTTAATCAGGGGAAGGGGGAGGGGAAGGGGGAGGGCGGGAAAACCGGCACACTAAAACAACCCTAAAACCCACCCCGACCCTTTAAAATAAATCCCCCACCCTCCCGAACCCCCCCAAAATGTCTTAAATTACCTGGGGTCCAGTGGGGGCGTCCCGGTGTGATCTTTTCCTCTCGGGCCTCTGGTGCGTTTTAGAAATGGCGCCGGCGCCATTTTGTTTTTTGTCCCCCGACATCAGGAGCGTAGGAGATCGCTCCCGAACCCCCGCTGGACCCCCAGGGACTTTTGGCCAGCTTGGTTATGGCCGGCGTATGGCCGGCGCCATTTTGTACGGCAAAACGATTCGAGTGCAGGAGGTCGCTCCCGAACCCCTGCTGGACTTTTGGCAAGTCTTGTGGGGGTCAGGAGGCCCCCCAAGCTGGCCAAACGTCCCTGGGGGTCCAGCGGGGGTCCGGGAGCGACCTTTGCCCTGTCATATGACAGGGCAAAGGTAGCGCCGGCGCCATTTCTACAACGCACCGGAGGCCCGAGAGTAAAAGATCACACCGGGACCCCCCCTCTGGACCCCAGGTAATTTAAGGCATTTTGGAGGGGTTCGGGAGGGTGGGGGATTTATTTTAAAGGGTCGGGGTGGGTTTTAGGGATGTTTTAGTGTGCCAGTTTTCCCGCCCTCCCCCGATTTACGATTTACACGATATTTAAAAAAACAAAACCGCGACGATCCGATTCCCTCCCCACCCAGCCGAAATCGATCGTTAAGACGATCGATCACACGATTCACATCTCTACAAAATAGGCTCAGCGCGTGCAGGGGGTTTTTAAAAGGGTTACGCGCATAACTTATGCAAGTAACCCTTTAAATCTATCCCATTGTGTGCACATGTACACACGTTCAGCCTGTTTTATACCTTGAGTGCATATACGCGCGTATGTTATAATATGGCCGCGTCTCTGGATGCGAGCTGGCATATGCGTGTACATGTCTGCCCGAGCAGATGTTTCAAAGTTACCATCCCTGGGAACTATGGGGGAAGAGGGGTGCTTATTTTTACATTTGTTGGTAAATAGTACATGCTATTTGCCAAAATGAAAAATCTGAAAATTCTCAGGTTTTTCTGAGGCACCAACCATTCATTTCATTTGAAACAAATTGAGTAACAAAATGGGCTTTTTAATTTCAAATGTCCCTTTCCTTTCAAGCCAATGCACATCGCTACAAATTGAAAAGTCTGATACATGTCAGCAGACCTCTAGAACTCCTTCCTAAAAGAAACACCTATGACTGAATATTATTTATCTTATGATCCATCTGCAAGGCCCTGACTACATGGACTTTCCTGCTTTTCCAGCTATTTAAAGTTGTTGTACCCTACCTTGAAATATATATATATATATATATATATAAATCATGGGTTTATGTATGCTAAGCTTTATTAACAAATATTTTCAGGTTAGTGCATTGTTTAAAATTCCCGATGCATTAGCATACTATTAACTTATTGCATTGGGAGTTAATATTTTTTTTAGCATGTACGTTAGGAAATTGTGCACTGAATTTGAACTTACTTTTTTTTAACATAGAACTTATTACATCAACCTATGAAAGGATAAATAGCTGTTCCTTCTTTATCTGTTATCCGCCACTTATGATGTTATAAACCTTTATTATATCTTGTCTTAGTCATTTCTTGTCGAAGCTAAAGAGCCCTAACCTGTTTAGCCCTTTTTCATTAGGGAGCTGCAAAACCAGGGTACTTAAAACAATAGTATTGGTAAAAAACAAAATACCCCAAATATTGCACTTATTACTTTAGATAATTCAGTTGGTCATTAAAAGAAATGTTATATTCCTCTGCCTTGCTCTTTTGTTTCTGTGTTCTTGAGGAGATATCAGCATTTTGAAATCTTCTTTGAATTTTCAGTTCACTTTGCTAAATCCAGGTGCTACTGTCCTGACCCTCACCAGACCCCCCATGCAGGTATCATACTGACGGTCATCAAACATAAATACGGCATTGAAAGGAAAAGGAGATGATTTGTGAAAAAAAACAAAACACGGAGTATGGCCAGATTGAAAGTCACACACTTTTTATCCTAAAAAAAAAATCATGAAATTTTGATGGGAAATCTTTCCCTCAAATGAGTTTCATTTGAAATTCAAATTAATTTATTTAAATGCATTCAAAATCTCAAATTGACTCCATTTCAGATTTTATCTACGGGGGGAAAGATGAAGGAGAACCATACTACAGTCTGTATTGTTATGTTAATATGCCAAGAATTTCTTTCTGAACACAACCTCTGTAGTTGATGCACAGGGTAAGAAAGCCTTCTCTTTATGCTCAGGACTTTTGGCAGGATAGAGGTTGCATGTAGGCCATTTTCTGTTCCCAGGTTGCTGAGAATGCCAGGAAGCAGATCTGCACCTACAGAAATGTCAAGGTCATTCTCATGTGCCAATCAAGCTCCATTACACACAGGAGGGAACTGAGAAGGTTGCATAGGTGTCTTTTATTAGCACTTTGCACAAACAATTGTTCTGGCCCAGGTGCCGATTATCAGCTGAAAACACTACAGTGTGTCCTTGTTGGCTGTTGTTTCATTCTGTGATTTACACAGTTTGAGGTGGGGGTGGTGGGTCTAATTTACCAGTTCTGCAGGGGAAGTTAGGTCCTTTGAGCATCATCCTGAACTTAGCAAAACAGGGAAAAACAATGTGGCTTGGATTTTTATTTATTATTTATTTAACACTTTTATATACCGACCTTCATGAAAGGATCATATCAAATCGGTTTACATGGAACAGGGGTATAACTTAACAAACCATTCAACAAGAGTCAAAGTTACATGTAACAAGGAGATCGAACTCGGGGGCTAGGGTAGCCAGAAACAAGGAACGGCAGAGATAAACAACTACATAGCGAGTGACACTAGACGGGACGTCTAGTCGAGTAAACGGAGTCTGAATAGTTAGTGAACAGGCGGTTTTAGGTGATTAAGGGTAAGCTTGAAGGAAAAGCCACTATTTTGTCTAAGAAGTTTCTGACCTTTTGCACACAACTGCTTTGAGCTATAATCATAGTGATATAATAATAAAGAGAATGACAGCAGATACAGTTTTATTACGTATGTTTTGATTTTAAACTGCTATGGGCCTTGGCATTAGTGGCCTGTAAATGCTTGCATGTAAGAAAATACCAGACATTTTTATAAATCTATTAGTAATAAAATGAAAAGACATAAATAGGAAACTGCTTAAAAACTGGATTATTACCATTATTTTATTATACATGTTATATTTTATTATTATATTCGGGGGCGTCAGAACGGCAAGCCATCCAAGCTCCATCCCCCCCCCCACCCCCCTCCACTTCCCTCTATCCCCAACCCTTCCTCTCTCTTTCTCCCTTTACCTCTCTCTCTTCCCCTGTCCCATCTCCTTTCCCTCTCCTTCCCCAGCCTCCTTCTTTCGCACGCAATCAGGGGCAGGAGGAGGAGAAAGGGGTGCCTCAGGCCGTGTCATCCCCTGCCGCCCGGTCCCCACTGCTGCTTTGAACTGAAAAAGCTGTACAGAGTCTTGTGAGGTTCAAAGCAGCAGACGGGGCCCCAGAGCTGCAGAGGTGAAGGATGCTGCTGACGCACCTTCTCCTCCTCCTCCTGCCACCAAACCGTTGCTCCAGTTATGCCCACAATATTTTTCAAAATGGTATTGGCTGCGCAGTGGGTCAAAGACACCAGCAGGCGCCATTTTGCAAAATGGCGAGGCACGGAAGGAGCTGCTGCTGCCCCAACTAGACCCTGGGATACTAGGTTAAGGATCAGTGGGCAGTTTGGGATGTAGGGGGTGGGGTGGGGTGGCTTGGGGGGGAGGGGGGAACTAGAACGCAGGGATTTTTTTTATACCAAGTTGGGAGGGCACTGAAACTCAGGAATTGTTTGTACTCCAGGGAGAGGGAGGTTTTTTTTTATTTGGGGGTATGGGGTGGGCGGCTTTGCTTGGGCTGAAAATGGCAGCCTGAAACCAAACATCTGAAAGTTTTCATACGTTTCCAAATATTTTTGGATGAGTTGATTTTTGTTTCATAGTTGTCCATAACAAACCCCAAATCAACTCACTATTCATATTTTACCCACAAAGAACTATGTCTACATTTGGCTAGGCTAAGGCTCTGTTTCTTCCCTGAAACAATTTGCTACAGTATGTACTGTTTAAGATTTCTCTGCTCTCCTTGTCACTGCCACTACAAAGGCTGCTGGTACTGCTGCTGGTGAGCCCCAGATGGTGGGTGAACCCTGGGCCAGTGCCCCTTTTGCACAATGGTATAAAAGGGCCCTGCTCCCGTACCAATATAAAAACTTTCTAACGCTGGAAAATAAAAGTGACATGTTACTTGAACTGTTAAGACAGCCAAATGGTTAATGCTATGTAACACATGTTACTGAAACAGCGTGCCATTTAGCTAGTTTTTGGCACCTCTGCATGGGCTCGTACCTGGCCTTCATGGAAGTATACATGAAGACAAATCCGACAGACTGATGAAATGCAGTTTCCCTTCAGCAGTGAGTGTGTATTGCAGAGATAATTATCTTCCTGGTATTAGGTTTTGGAAGACAATTCCTTTTTAAAGTTAAAAAATCCACATAATAATAATAATAATCATTATTTCAGAACTGTCAAGTCAATTCCTAGTCCCTACTGCTCTAGGTTAACCCCCTGCCCAGTTCGCCTCCCCTGTTGAAATGTACTTCTAAATCTTTTGTTAATATGTGAACCGGTATGATGTCCCCACTAATACCGGTATATAAAAGTTTCTAAATAAATAAATAAATAAATAATGAATGACAAGGTGAAACAAGCCAGTATTTTGTTTGTTTTTCTAATTTTCATTCCCTACTGGCCACTGGCGGGATGCCAGTGGCCAGTAGTTGGTGTTCCACTTTCATGCAACAAAACACTGCACGGAGCGGCAGTAGCCACTGAGGCATTCACGGAGCGGGATGCCAGTGGCCAGTAGTTGGTGTTCCACTTTCATGCAACAAAACACTGCACGGAGCGGCAGTAGCCACAGAGGCATTCACGGTGTGGGATGCCAGTGGCCAGTGATTGGTGTTCCACCTTCACGGAGCGGAAGGATGGAGGGCTGCCATCTCAAAAAAATAAAAAAAAAAACAAACAAGCAAACAAAACAGGGGTGGGTAAGGGGCAGGGGTGTGGCCTGCTGGTTGCAGCGGTTGCTACCCCTGATTGAGCTGGATGTTCACTAGGATGGCGCTGCTCTCTGCATTGGTGGAGGGGTGGAAGAGAATTGGGGCCGGAGGGTGCTGGAAGCCAATAGAGACGGGTGGGAGGGAGAAAAAGGGGGGGGGGGGGGGAATGGATAAACTGCGTAGGTTGCTGGGCAGACTGGATGGGCCTTTGGTCTTCTTCTGCCGTCACTTCTATGTTTCTATGTTTCTATGTATTCTTTGAGTTCTCCTTTTCTGGACAATACAAATGCCTTGGGGGTAACTTAGCAGCTCTATTATAATGCCACACTTATAACTCCAAATTTGCTTACTTTAAGCATTTTTCATTGCTAGGATGACGTGATGGTTTGAGTACAGTGTCACTAAGTTGGAGGCTCTGCCTTAAGTCACCTACACACCCTTCACTGTGTCACCTTGTGAAAAGCCATTTCATTTTCCCATGCTCAGACTTAGGGGTAGCTTTACGAAACTGGGATAAGCATCTAACGTGTGAAAAACAGTGTTTATCATGCAAAACATACTTTTTATCGAGCGATATATGCTTATCATGAATGCTGGGGGAAGGGTCTTGTTGAGCTTGGGGGGACCTTTTTTAAAAAGGGAAGTTGGCGTAGGGAGTGGGACATTGCCATGTGACTCAGACCATTTATTTTTATAGATTTAATACTTTTGGGCTGCCTGTAGAGGTAGCGGGGGTCTTTCCAGACCCCTAGGGAGAGCCTTTGACACATTAGCAGGCCGATACAATACGGAGGTGCTAAAAACGAGCATCCAAACTGGGCATCCATTTCCCTAATGCACGCCAATACACCTCTCCAGGGCGTGTGATGCGATATGCAAATGAACAGCCTTGTTAAAAAGGATGTGCTAGGGGAAATTGTGCTTCCCTAGTGAGTCCTTGGCATCGGGCACCCAGGAGATGTGGCTGTGCATACAGCCATGGGCGAGGAAAACAGATGCTCAATTAACGAGTGTCCATTTTCCAAGCGCACACAGCCATGGGTTAGGAAAACGGACACTGGTAAATTGAGCATCTGCTTTCCTAACCTGACCACCATCAAGACTTTTTTTTTCATGTTGCTGCTTTCTGTGGTTCCTCCTACTTAGTATCACAATTATATCAAGTCGGAGGAACCACAGAAAAGCAGTATTTTTTTCTATGGGGCTGGCATTCATTTTTGAGAGTTAAAACGTGCACGTCAGGCACACAGTGACTTTTTCCATTAGGGGTAATAGCTAATAGCCTCATCAACATAGCATTTACATGTGAAGAATGCTATTAGCTACATGCAGGTTTGAATAGGTGTTTTGGATGCGCTAATCCCATTATTGCATTGGGAGTTATTCTAGCACATCCAAAATTAAGGATGTGCATTCATTTTTCATGAATTAGACAATCTCTACAAAATTGTCTAGTTCATTATTGTTCGGCAGCCCCGAAAAACAAGCGTAGTTTGTTGAATTTTCAGCAAAATTCGTATTTCGTGTTAGTGTGCACTAACGGAGTTACTACATACTGCATATCTCTTGGGGTAGATTTTCAAAGGGTTACACGTGTAAAATACGCTCGTAACCCCCGAAAACCTACCCCTATGCGCGCCGAGCCTGTTTTGCATAGGCTTGGTGGTGTGAGCAAGCCCCGGGATGCGCGTGTGTCTCAGTGCTTTGAAAAAATGGGTGGTCCTGGGGCGGGGCCATGGGCGCGGTCCAGGGGCGTGTCAGGGGGCATGGTGGTGATATGGGGTGTGGCCGAGTGCCCTGACACAGCAGGAGGGATTTAGATAGGGCTGGGGGGTGGGTTAGATAGGGGAATTGAAAGTTGGGAGGGACCAAAAAAAACGTTCCCTCCAAGGTCGCTCTGAAATAGGCTCGGCGCACACAAGGTGCACAAGTGTGTACCCCCTTGCGTGCACCGACCCCGGATTTTATAACATGCGTGCGGCAGCACGTGCATGTTATAAAATCGGGTGTACATTTCTGCACACCAGGTAGCAAGCACAAATGTACCCCGCGCGCGCAAAATTTAAAATCGGTCCCTTAGTACGCAGTTAAACTAATTAGTGTGCACTGTTTTTCTAGCTAACAAACTCCTCTGAATTGATACTTTTTAATTTTTAAGTTGCATTTGTTTAGTGTGCACTAACATTAGTTATAGAGCACTGCTACATACTTAGTGCACTGTAAGTTCTATTAGGGCGCACTAACTAACCTGTGCGCACTAACGGGCCTTAATGCGCATTAACATCTAGCTAGTGCGCACTATCTTGGTTGGTGTACTGCACACTAATGCGGAGATAGTGCGCACTAACTGGTTGTTAGTGCGCAGTAAGGCCCATTAGTGTGCACTAACGCACTTCATCGAAAATTGCCGAAAAAAAAAACCAAGCCGTAGGAAAATGAAATTTTCGCTGAAGCGCCCAAACTGAAGCCAGACCCGAAAGTTTTAAATGAAGCACATCTCTATCCAAAATGCACATCCAACCGGCATCAAGCTGTGCACTAGGTTGAACGCAGTGTATTGTAGGGATGTGAATCGTTTTAGGACGATTAAAATTATCGTCCGATAATTTTAATATCGTCTTAAACCGTTATGGAACACAATACAATACAGATTCTAACGATTTATCGTTATAAATCGTTAGAATCGTGAGCCGGCACACTAAAACCCCCTAAAACCCACCCCCGACCCTTTAAATTAAATCCCCCACCCTCCCGAACCCCCCCCAAATAACTTAAATAACCTGCGGGTCCAGCGGCGGTCCGGAACGGCAGCGGTCCGGAACGGGCTCCTGCTCCTGCATCTTGTCGTCTTCGGCCGGCGCCATTTTCCAAAATGGCGCCGAAAAATGGCGGCGGCCATAGACGAAAAAGATTGGACGGCAGGAGGTCCTTCCGGACCCCCGCTGGACTTTTGGCAAGTCTCGTGGGGGTCAGGAGGCCCCCCACAAGCTGGCCAAAAGTTCCTGGAGGTCCAGCGGGGGTCAGGGAGCGATTTCCCGCCGCGAATCGTTTTCGTACGGAAAATGGCGCCGGCAGGAGATCGACTGCAGGAGGTCGTTCAGCGAGGCGCCGGAACCCTCGCTGAACGACCTCCTGCAGTCGATCTCCTGCCGGCGCCATTTTCCGTACGAAAACGATTCGCGGCGGGAAATCGCTCCCTGACCCCCGCTGGACCTCCAGGAACTTTTGGCCAGCTTGTGGGGGGCCTCCTGACCCCCACGAGACTTGCCAAAAGTCCAGCGGGGGTCCGGAAGGACCTCCTGCCGTCCAATCTTTTTCGTCTATGGCCGCCGCCATTTTTCGGCGCCATTTTGGAAAATGGCGCCGGCCGAAGACGACAAGATGCAGGAGCAGGAGCCCGTTCCGGACCGCTGCCGTTCCGGACCGCCGCTGGACCCGCAGGTTATTTAAGTTATTTGGGGGTGGGGCATTTAATTTAAAGGGTCGGGGGTGGGTTTTAGGGGGTTTTAATGTGCCGGTTTTTCGATTTTTCGATTTTTTAACGATTTTCACGATTTTTCACGATATTTTACCCCCCCAAACGGCAACAATACGATTCCCTCCCCCTCCCAGCCGAAATCGATCGTTAAGACGATCGAGGACACGATTCACATCCCTAGTGTATTGCATTGGACCCTAGAAGGAGCTGCTGGCCCTTTAAGACGATGGAGGCCCTGGGGAAAGTGGAGCACCATCGTGCAATTTTTTTCCCTTTCCCCATGGTATTTTTTTCCCACTGATTTTTTTTGCGAGAAAAAATACTGCAGGAAAGCTGCCACTGTACTTTACTACAGAGAGGAAAAATACTGTGGGAACTCTCTTCTCAGTGTTTTTCCATGGCTCGTAGTAATTTTCTTTTCTGGTCATGAAATACCATGGCATAGTAAATTTACCCATTAGTCTGCAAATTGTTGGGGAAAGAGACATAAGTAACATATGACCTGTCTTATGCAATTGTGCAGCAAGTCTACTTTTCAAGATATGCACAATGAGATTTATTCCAACGTATTTGCGTTCAAAAACCATATTAATTTGCATAGTTTTTATTGTTCTGAAAATCAGACCGATTGTATGGCTTCTGCAGACCAGATTTGTATACCTTTCTAAAATGTTTACAGACAGGGATGGATTTAGGATTTTGCCACCCCAAGGCACTTTTGGTGCTTTTAACCCCTCACCTCCAGTAAGGGTCTGTTACAGGGCAGCAGAAGGCTGTTCTCTGCTGAATGACATTCAGCAGATCTAGAAGGCAGCAAATCTTAGCCAGCCTGCTGCCCTTAAATACTTGCTGCCTTAGGCACAGGTATAATGGGTGCCTATTGACAAATCCAAGATTGTTTACAGATAGTAGAGGGCAAGGAATTGGTGTTCATTTTTTTCAAGTAAAGAAGGAGAGAATGACAATAAAAAAGTACAGTTAGTAGAAGAAATGGTGCCACTCTAGACTGCTGCTGAGATATGAACATTATATTTATTAAAGTTGTGTATAGCCAAGCTCAAAACGTATGGGTGGGGCTTAGATAGCTTTGCTCTCTCAGTTTCAATCCTATAACCCCAGTAGGGATATATATTAGTTTGAAACGAATAACTAAAACAAAGCACATTATTTTTATTTCATTTGTGGACCCTCCAAAATGAATGGAGAGATCCCACAAATGAGACAAAATGATTATGCTCTTATGTTCTTTTTTGTCTCGTTCATTTGTTTCCCATTCACATTTATGGGACATTTAAGTCTGGAGCTGTGTACTGCTGAGCAAAAAATAATTGATTTCTATAGCAACCAACTGATATCACTAGTCTTGTCAGAGCCAAGGCAGAATACGTTAGCAAGGAGACCAGACAAGGGACAAATCACCATGCAGCATCTTATTAACTAGGCTATAGCTGCTATCTGGATCAAGTGACCATGACCTACTCCTACTGTAAATGTTGAGCATGTGCAAGAAGCTCTGTATGTCTTCTCTAGCAGTTGTTAGGGAAGGACACGTGCTGAGAAAATCTTCAGAGTTTAAAAAAGTTAGAAAAAGTTGGATATAGCACTAAAGAGTTGTTTTTTATCTTCTCTATTGCAATGCGCTCATTCATTTTGCCAGAAAAACATGCATTGGCGCTGCTGCTTTTTCTCTTCAGTGGGGGTAGGAGTATGGAGTTTGTAGCAGTGTTTGTGATTTTTTTTGTCTTTGTCTTGTCTGAGACAGGACAGCAGGGAGGGTATCACACTGTTAAACTGAAGAGAAGAAGAGTCTTGCCAGGTTGCCTGTCTTTATGGTTCTGTTTAACATTTTTTTTCTGTGTGGATTGGAAAAGTAGTCATTCAACACTGAGTGCACACACATATATTGTATATATATATATATAAATTTATTATACCAACATTCAATCTGAGATATCACATCAGTTTACATTCAGATACTGTAGGTATTTCCCTGTCCCCTTTCCACACACATAGTAGAGTGGTAATGTAGGTGGGGGTACAGTTGCAATGTCAATAAATATTAATTGGGCAGTCCAGGCACCTGTGGGCTCCTATTCGCCCCACCCCAGCCTCACTGGGCTCCTCACTTACACACAAGGAAAATGCGGCACGCAATTTGAATGCAAAGGCTGCAGCCGTTTATTAGAATCCCTAACACGGGAGTCTAATTAAGCGCCGAGTCCGTTCAATAATGTTTACAAAATCGCAGCCGGGCAGGTGCTGGGACTCTAAATATCCACCCAAGCGGAACCGCGGGGTCACGCGCCCAGCAAACCCCCAGAACAGGCGTTGTAACCTCCAAGACCCAGATGGAATCAGGGCATGGACCACCACAAAGCAAGCCCACTGCCGTAGCCCATCCGCCGGAGGGGAATCCCAAACCGGCCGCCACAAAGCAAGATTTGCAGAGCCCCTCCCCATGTATCAGCCTCAATCCGTCGAGGCCTGAGCGTGGACCTAACATTGATCGTAGTGGCAAACGGGTGAGGGCCCCTAGGCTTCTCACATACATATCGGTACCTCCCAGCTTCCATCTAATGCTTCTGCATTTACAAAGGCAGCCCTGGACTTGGTCACTGCCGCGACAGATTAACAGATAAGTGTAAACCCACTATCTAACAAAAATCACTATCTACACAAGGGGGGGGGGGTGGAACAGTTGGGGAAACGGCTCCGCTTGGGGGCCAAAGAGGAAAGAGGCTGGCTCAAGGGTTGCAGGCGGGATTTAAATCACCCGCCAGCCACCTCCCTCCAATGTCAGCGATGGGCGCTCCCCCTCAGCCAATTGGGCAGCCCAGCATCGGTGTGCGCTCTGATGATGTCACTGCCCCTGACGCCAGGCCAATCAGGGGGGAGTGCCGTCATCAATGCGCCTCCGCGCCGTGGCAACCCCGTGGTGCCGGTGACACGAGGCTGGCGCCATTCTCGCCAGCATGCGGAGGGGGAAGGGGCTCGGACCCCCCCCATCCCACTGAGCTCAGGGGGTGGGGGCGGCCGCCAGCACGGGTGCATTGGGTGCCTGGTTATTTGCGGCGCCCACACATCCATGTTGGGGGGGGGGCCCCCCTGCCCATATTCCTTTGTAATATCAAACCCCCAAATTCCATCATGTTATTGAGAAGAAAAGGGGGAGCAGGGAATGGCAGGCCTGGCAGGGGTACAGGATTTGCTGAAGAGCCAGTCCAGCCTAGAAGTAGCAGTGAGAAATAAGGGAGTTTTGCCTCTAAACTGAAAAGAATTTAGTCGCAGAATGGCAGCAGTGGAAGGCAGCTTGAGGCAGAAACAATTGAAATTTGGAGCTCATATGCCACAGCCACCTGTTCCTCTCCTTCTTGTTTTTGGAGCAAAGGGAAAAGGCAGAAGATTCATTAAGGAGCAGGGCTGGGGCATGGACTGGGGCAGCAGAAGTGCCAACTGCCGAAACCAGCAGCGCCCTCCTCTACAAATCACTTCATCCTCTATTATACAAAGTACAAAAGGCCTCAGATAGAGAAAAATACCTGCTACTATATCTAAATGTAACTCACCTTGAGCTACCACTGAAAAGAAGTGATCAAAACATAAATAACACCTCTGTATAAATCCACGTTGTTTGCATTTCTGGTCACTCCAACTCAAAAGAGAGAGGGGGGGGGGGGAACAAGAAAAGAAAACTGAACATGATAAAGAGGATGGAACAATTCCCTTAGAAGGTGAATTTAAAAGCCCGGCACGCGCCAAAACCGGGAGCTACGCGCAATAAGTTGGGCAGGCGCGCACCGAGGGGGTTTTAAGAGCTGCCCGAGTGCGGGCTTACGATCCGCCACGCGCTCAAATGAAAAGTTCCAAAATAGGGGCGGGGCGTGGGCCTATTTCTTGGATTTCACATTGAAATTAGTGCATAAATACTTAAGTACACAGGTGCGCAGCAGGGTCCCCTGCCGCGTAACCCTTAGTTCTGCTATGGATGACGCGAAAGTTATAAAATAAAGACAAATAGACAGATCAGCAGGGTTTTAAGGGTCGGGGTTAACAGGGGGGAAGGGAGGCTATTAATCTGGGGGGGGGGGGGGGGGTTCCTTACCTGGACGAACTGGGAATGAAGTGAGAAATCTGGTAATGGCGTCGGCGCCCGTGTCTTTTAAATCCCCCCACTTACATGGTGGAAGGAAGCAGCATTTGTGTGCATAGGTGCGCATCCACTTAAAGCCGCACGCACATATACGTGCATTCTGGCTATTTTATAAAATGCGCGCGTATACGTGCGTATGTTATAAAATGGCTGCATCCCTGGAAGCAGGCCGACGAATGTGAGTCCCCGCGCGCCCTGTTTTAAAGTTACCATCTTAGCTCTAAGCCACTCCCCTCTCCGTTTGTTCATCCAACAAGTTACAAGTAGAATTTTTTTAACACGGTGTTTTTTTAACCCTGAAATAACTCTGATGGAAATTTTGTAACAGGCCACACAAATTAGACTGCAAATACAAGTATAAGTTACATCAAATTTGAAAGGGAATGTATGAAGGTGCACATATCCATGCTTGCATACTTTCTCTTTTGAAAATGATCCCTCCAAAACTATTCACATACAATTGCACTTGCTAAATTATGCACAGACATTTTGCAGGAAATTTTACATGTATACAATTGAAAATGCAGAAGTATGTACATCGGTGCAAATCCCTCCCTCAACCCATCCCCTGGGAATGCCTCTGCTCAGTCTGGGTACATTTTTGCACGATCATGACATAGAAACCCACATATCGGTCAAGCAGTTTTGTAGTAGTCTATTTTTGCACTGTTTTACCTGCTGAAGTCTCTTTAAAAATGGCCTTCAGATAGAAGTAAAGTCTTCTTATGTGTGTAAATGTATTTTCAAACAAATTTACACACGTAAATTTGCTTGAGAATACTCAAGAAATAGGCCCAGTGCAGAGCACACACAATTCCACCTGCTTTTTAGAAGGTGTAACTGGTGTGATGTGAATTCCACACGTATTTTAAAAATCAAAAAGTACGGATGTAATAAAGCCCATCTCTGCTCCAGCTCTGACTCCTGGAATGACTCTCTGCATTTCAAATAAAAGTATTCGTGAAAATGGGCTATGCCTGTACTTTTATATGCATGAAGCCTAGACTATTTCAGTCATGCAACTAAATTGTATATGTCTAAACGGGTTTGAAGATCACCTCCTGAAAACCTCAAAAGTGGGTTAATAAGAAAAGTTTAATTGAAGAAAGAGACCATTCTACCTCACTACCAGGCACTTTGGAAAGTAACACAAAACTCTGCAAAAAATAAGTAGCATATTTCTTATTGAGAAAACAGAACAAGACACATTGCTATGGATATCTATACAAAAAAATGCACCCTAGCAGATTCCCTCACCTCACTCACACATGCAGAACACAGGTGGATCCTCATCACATACAGACCAAGGGATCAGAAATCTGCAGACAAAACTGAACAGCACAGCCCTCGTCTCCCTTTCTTGCAAAATGAATTTGAAATGGGTTGTGTTTCAGTACCGGGTTGATTTTCCACTGTGCGTGCACGCATCCATGTGCACATTCCTCCTGGCGCGCACACATGGATGCGCCGATTTTCTAACAGGCGTGCACCAGTGCGTGTATAGTAGATAATTCATGGGCCATGCGCACATGTGCGCAAGGGAGAGAGGGGGACTTTTGCAATTTCCACTCGGCGATGCATTCCGGCCTTCTCCAGTTCCCTACCCCCCTATCTAAATTTCTCCCCTCTCCTCCTCTCCTCCCCACCTCCTAAACCGTACCTTTAAGGGTCTTTTTTCTTTGCTTCACAACTTATTTCAGTTCCTGAGCTGAAGAGAGTTACGCTTGCCGGACGGCTGCCGGACCGCAAATCTTCAGGACAGGAAACAATGGTGCTGTCCTGGCCCGACCCCCCACTCCTCCCTGCCCCCTTGGCCCGCCCCTTCGAAGAGGCCCAGCACTTATTTGCATACCGGCATTTACCCATGTGGTCGGGCCTCTTCGAAAATTCGCCCGGCTCGCACAAGGCCCGGCCACGCGCATAAATGCCCAATTTTACGCACTTCGGGCTTTGAAAATCCGCCTTTTTATGTTTGGTCAATTTGTATATGACTCAGATAGAATGCAGGGCAAGCTCCTTCCTGGGAAAGTTAGATCTGAGAACACTGTGCCTAAAACCCTATGAATACGAGCATACTCATTTCTATAACAGCTCAGTTCAGCTGAAAAGGCGCTGCTACCATATTCCTTCATAAGGCCAGCTGGAATGAAATTGGCAGCTGAGGACAGTGTGCCTCTTTGGAAGGTGTAACTAGTGTGCTGCACTTTACGTACATACTTTTCAAAATCAAAAAGTATGTGTGTGTAAATCCTAACTCTGCCTCCTGGAATACCTCTCTGGAGTTGGCGTAACGGTATGCTCAAAACTGGGTTATGCCCATACCTTTGCATTAACTGAGCCCCGGGCTATTTTAGTATAACCATTTACGCTGTGTGTGTTTGTGCATTTTATGTATTTTAATTATGAATGTAAACTGTGTAATGGAAGGGATAGAATATAAAAGACAAGCCGTTAAGCCCGTCACAACGGGCTACATAACATTTTTGTTTTCGGTCCATTTTCGAAAACAGCACCCTCCTACACTTTTTCTCCCTCATTCCCCCTTCCCCTCAGTCACTCACCCCCTTCCCACCCCTGTCTTACTCACCCTCTGTCTCCCACTGCCTCCTTCCCCTCACTCTCACCTCCCTCCCCTTCCTTCAGTCACTCCCACCTCTCTCCCCTTCCCTCAGTCACTCCCCACCCTGTCTCAATCCCATCCCCTCTCCCTCAGCCCTCCTCCACTCCCTTTTTCTCTGCTCCACAACTTCTTACCCTTCCACTTACTCACATCCGTCTCTCACCTCTCCCTCTCCCCCCCCTCTCAGTCCCTCCCCCTCCCTCACTCAGTCCCTCCCTTCCTCAGTCCCTCCTACTCAGTCCCTCCCCCTCCCTCAGTCCCTCCCTCCCACTCAGTCCCTCCCCCTCACTCAATCCCTCCCTCCCACCCTCCCTCTCACTCAGTCCCTCCCCCTCACTCAATCCCTCCCTCCCCCTCACTCAGTCCCTCACTCCCTCTCACTCAGTCCCTCTCTCCCCCTCTCCCCCTCACTCAGTCCCTCCCTCCCTCCCCCTCTCTCTCTCTCTCTCTCTCTCCTCCCTCCCTCGCTACTGGCCGCCGCTGCTCCTCATCGTCGTTCGCTGCCGTCGCTGCCGCCGCCGCTCGACGCCGCCGCCGCTGCCACCCAACGCCGCCATCGCTGCCGCTGTCACCCGACGCCGCCGCTGCCACCGCCGCCACCATCGCCGCTGCCGCTGCCACCCGACGCCGCCATCGCCGCCGCTGCCACCCGACGCCGCCATCGCCGCTGCCACCCGCCGCCGCCATGTTTTTTGTTTTTTTTTACGCTGGCTAAGACCGACGTCCTTGCCCGCACATGCGCAGTAGAGCTGTGCTCTACTGCGCATTTGCGGGCCGTCGGTCAGGGCCCATTTATAAGGTAGATTTTAAATAAACAAGGTAAATAAATAAATTGGCTTTGAAAATCACCTCCAGTTTTCTAGCTGCGGATTTTTCTTGCTTGGGTTTAAATCCCCAAGCTCAATATAATTTGCTTTGTACCGCAGTTCTTCCTCCATTCAGTTTTTCCTTCCTGTTTAAGATTACCTTGCTTGCTACTACTGCTGCTGGTTCCCTGGAAGATAGGAAAGAGCCTGGCAGTTTTGTAACTAACTGTGAGGGCAGTGCTCTGAGGTTCAATCAATTTTCATCCAAGTCCATGCAGGAGTCAGTGAAACAGAAAATGACTGGAAGTTATCAGGTTACAATGAAAAGAGGGCCTCCCGGGAATGGTAATGTCCTAAGATGAAACCCTCTGTCTGTGGTATTCTCTACTCTCAGAGCAATATCCTAGTGTAACACTGTAGTTCAGTACATATTTGTATAATCAATCCTGTAGAAGTCTTGATGGAGGATGAGCACAGAGTGAAAAAAATGTAACCTTTTTCTTTACCATGCATAAATGTTTTCTTTCTATTATTCATTTTTTTTGTTTAGATTCTACTGTTCTTTTTTTTAAAGATCTTGATGTTTTTTCCAGATAAATCACAGATGAATATGATCCTGCTTTACTTTGGAGAAAGTCGTCATGTATGCCTCCGGGTCTGGTTGACCTTATGGTGATGGCCTCTAAGCAGATGGCTGAAAAAGATTTTGTGACAGTTGGAGTCTATTAGATGACCACTCTTTTAGGGATTTACTGAGGACTGAGAAATTGGTGATGGAGAATTTAGCCAAGGATACTAATATTGTGATTAAATCAGTGGATAAAGGTGGTTGTATGGTGGTGATGGATAAGGTTACATATGTGAACGAGATATATAGACAACTTTATGATACCATTTATTATTTAAAGCTATTGACTGATTCAACACAGGATTTAGTTATTGTAGTATCTGAAGGTTTATTGCAAGGTTATGTTACTGAGAGAGAAGCTGGATTTTTGCCTAACAATCTCCAAGTATTCCATATTTTTACATACTTCTTAAAATACCTAAATGTTTAACATTACCTCCAGGAAGACCTATAGTCTCTGGTATTGGTTCACTTCTTGAACCCTTGTCCTAGTTTGTAGACAGGTTTCTTCAACCTTTTGTCTCATTTTACTGAGCTTTTGAACAATCCTCCAACTTTGTCCAAAGATGTCATATTGGTTAGCATGGAGATCAAGTCTTTGTACTGGAACATTCCACAGAGGGAGGCCATAGAGGTGGTTCGGGATTATTTAGATATGAGCTATATTTTGTTTGGTGAATAATTTATTCAATAGGTTAAGGACATGACAATGGGGACCACAATGATGCCTGATATTGAATGCTTGCCTGTATATCTCTTCTTTTGCGCAGAGGCATGTTTATACATTCAGCTTTGGGTCATTGGTGGTTGTATTGGTGGACCCTTGGGCTAAAGCAACATTGGTGCAACCTGCAGGGAGGAGCCGTGCAGATTCTCACTGGAAGCCAGCGGACCCAGGTGAAGCAGAGACTAATTGAACCTTTGGGTGCTGGGGCCAGCAGCACCTAGGTGGAGTTTCTGCTGATGGAGGTTAGCAAGAGGCATGGGCAGGCAGCAGTCAGGCATATCCAAGGTCCAGGCAATGGTCAGAGGCAATCAGCAGTCAGGCGTGTCCGGGGTCCAGGCCAAGATCGAAACCAGGCATCCGTCCAAAGGAAGAGGGACAGATAGGCAGGGCAGGCAGGCAAGGGCAAGAACAAACAGGCAACGAGAATGGAACAGACTGGAAGGAAGACCAAGGACAAGCTGGATGAAGACTGAAGACAAGTTGGATGAAGACTGGAATGCAGGGAAGCAACACACACTGCTGAAGAGGAGCTAGATGCTTTTGGGGAGCTGCCCTTATTTAGGGCAGTGCTAGTGATGTCATCTCTATTGTACCAATTTCCAAAAGCCATTTACCCACGTAAAATGCACTTACTGATTGATTTTAAAACCCCTATGTATGCCAAAGCTGGGAGTTGCACACGTGACACGGCCTGGCACATGCCATGCGGATTTTAAAACCCGCGCAGGTACGCGCATATCTCCCGCTATGTGGACAAATCACAAATAGCAGAAAAGGGATGGAGCGGGGCTCGGGTGGGGTCTGGGCAGGCTGAATTTGTGGCATGAATTCTGCGCGTACCCCTACCGTGGAACTTTACTTCCGCTACAAACGGCATGTAAGTAATAAAATAACAAAATCTAGGTTAGTCAGTGGGGTTTTAAGGGTCAGGGCTAATAGAGTAAAAGGGAACCAAGTTGGCTATGGTGTTTAGGAAGTCCTCTCCTTTACTGGGGTGAGCAGGGAACAAACTGGGGAAACAGGTAATTGCATCAGTGTGTGTCTCTACTAAAATTCCCCCCACTTCCGCGCTTGAGTCGGCATTTGCACGCGTATGCGCATCAATATATAGTCTTGCACACATGCGCGCGCCTATAGCTGATTTTAAAATACATGCGTGTATATGTGCATTTACGTGTGTATGTTATAAAATCACCACACAGGTGTGTTGCAACATAGATTGCAAAGGTCCATATAGAGAAACCCAGAAAAAAAACAATTAAGCAAGAAAAGTTCAGTAATTCCGAAATGCCAGATCTTTATTGAGATGTCAGTCCCCCGACACGGAGCCGTGTTTCACTAGGGCTGCATTGGGAGGGATGAATTACATGTAGTAAAATAATGTAATATCAATGGCATTACACGCTTGAGAGAAGTCTCCCATTGAATACAGCAAAAGGAATATTCGAAGGATAATTTTTGAAGGGGTATCCTTGAAAAATGGGTGAAACCAATTACAATTAGCAGAGCACCGTTCTATTATGTGCTAATAAGGTTGTTGCATCAGAGAACGCAATGACAGTAAGAGAAGGACTGGCGAAATGAGTGCAGCTCTTGTAATTCGTCCCTCCCAGTGCAGCCCTAACGAAACACGGTTCCGTGTCGGGGGACTGACATCTCAATAAAGATTTGGCATTTTGGAATTATTGAACTTTTCTTGTTTAATTGTTTTTTTTTCTGGGTTTCTATATATGGACCTTTGCAATCTATTTTGCAACACACCTGTTGGACTGGTTGATTTATAGTGTATTTGTTCACCATTCCACACTCCGTTGTGGGTTTATCTTATAAAATCACTACATCCATGTGTGTGCTGGCAAATGCGTGAACATTTTATGCCCGTACACTGATCTTAAAATTTAACTCTTAATGCAGGTAAATCCTATGGAGAATTCAATAGCATATACTGTAGCAATTTTCAAAAGCCCATTTACACAGGTAAAGTGCATTTACACAGTTTTAAGCGTGAAAATGCTTTTAAAAACCAGGCCAAAATCTGTCAAAAAAAAAAAAAAAAGGATGAAGTTCTCTAACATAGCACATACCATAAGTAGGGACCTTCATTTTCAGTTTTTATTGTTCTTTATTTTTCCTGGGAATTTATCAGGGCTTATTATGATGAAAACAAAAACAGGATAAAATCAGTTGAAAAAATTGACTCATTATTTTTCCAGGTAAATATCAGAATTTATTTTTGTGGACAGAAGCCAGTATAATAAAATATTATTACACAGATTCTCCCACTGACCCACTCAGCAGCTTCCCCATCTTTATCCCCATCCCCTACCTAGCATGTCCCTGTCTCTCTCTCTCTCCCTTTTCCCCACCTCCCTGCATTGCAATAGAATTTATCCTTACCGGTGGCTCCAGACTTCTCCTGTCTCCTTAAGCAGCATTGCTTACTGATGCTCCTGTGCTCTGGAGCACTGCGTGTCTGCTTTGGTGCAGGGCCAGGGAGCCTGCCGGGAAGTACTCCTGGTGGACAAGGCCTGCTTCAAATGCATTTGTAGCACCAGGCAGCAGGTACTTTGGCTTCTATATTTTGCTTCAGCTGGGGCAAGATGCAGGGGTGAGAAGCCCCCTGAAGAGGTCTATAGAGGGTGAAATATGTTTGGGCATATTATGCTGCACCTATCTCCTTCCCTGCTAGGGATTCTGAAACTTTCTTAAGTGGTACTGTTCCAGTTATAAGTTCTCCAGCTTCTTTAATCAATTGTGAGTTTACATGTATTCTTCAGACCCTTTTTCCTTTAATGGATAGCACAATAATTGTTCACCTGCATTCCATTTCTTAAGAATGACTGGATGATGTGATAAAATCTATAATTACTGGGTGTCTGGTATAAAATCTCTGACTGAAAGGAATTTGAACTTTTTGGATTTAAGATCAGCCGAGTTCCTCTTCTTTTTTTTTTTTTTTTTAAGAAGACTTTTTAAAGTGTTAGTTGTCACTAGAGTGGATACAGAATTGTTGTGTTATGTTTATACATGTTGCATTTGGCGGTCTGTAGGCTATCCCCGCGAACTGCTACCCTTACCTTCTTGGCTGGGCCAGCCACTCTGCAGCAAAACGTTGCCAACACGCTGCCGTATTCCATGTGCAAGGAAGCCAGCAGCCTCAATGCACCCCACCTCTCCTCAGCTGCACATGTGCCTGACGTCATCCTACTTAAAGGATCCGTGGCAGAAAAAGCCAGGCGGCGCCTCCTGATGACCTCACATGCCCAGCCCTATAACGGGCCCTCTCTTCCTCACCTCACTGCTTCAGCAACAGGTCCAGCTACTGAGAAGTGTATGTGTTACTACCATCCCTCATCTCAGATTGTTCAAGTCTTCGCCAGCCCTGCTTGCTCCAGTCTTCATCTGCTCTGTTTGCTCTAATCTTCATCTCAGCCTGTTCCACTCTTTTGCTCAACCTGCCTCCACCTCATCCGTCCCTCTTCTTCCTCCCTGGTCAGATTTCTGGTTTTGACCCTTGCTTGGACTTTAGTTACATCTGATCACTGCCTGCCTTTGACCCCTGCCTAAACTTGGATATGCCCGATTGCTGCCTGCCTACAACCCTAGCCTGGCCTTGGACCACGTCTCCGGTCAACAGCAGAGACCCTTGCCACCCCTGCACCCAAAGGCTCAACCCGAGGTGAATGTGGGCTGGTAAAGGTGAAGCTCCTGACCGCTCTCTGCTTCACCAGGGTTCCCCTGCTGATGGTAAGAACTTGCAGAGCTCCTCCCTGCAGGTGGAGCCAATCTCACCTCAGCCCAAGGGTCCACAGACACAACAATATGTTTTGTGTATCTTTTTTGTAATTGTGCATTTATTTTGGCATATATGTCCTAACTGTTTGACAACAAATTAATTAATGTTATGTATGCTTCAAACTTAAAGCGCATATAGCTAATTGATTAAATTTATATTTAAAATATTATATGACTGGTGTTTTAATTTTTGTGTTAAATGATTAGGACGATATAGCACTTATTTGTGATTTCTTTGGTATACATACAGTAATCTTGTGTTGCCGTTATCATTTTAATATTTAGGGCCTGATCTACTAAGCTTTTTTTTTTTTCATGGACCCAGAATGGGAGAAAATCCTTAGTAAATCAGAATGGGAGAAAATCCTTAGTAAATCATGCCCTTAGTTTGTTAAAACGGAGCAAGAACCAATGGAAAAGCATTAATGATGACCATTCTACGCCCTGATGTCCTTATTCTGCCTGATTCAGAGGCCTGTTTTCTGACACTCGAACCCACACATTTCATATACCGCCACATTTAGGCCTTATCTGTGGTAAAAAAAAAACCAAAACCGAAAACCTTCAGTCCTTTCTAAAATCAGGGACATCTACTTCCCTAATTAGTTGAGATGTCATGAAGCTTTGTTAACAATGAAAACAGGTGGTATTTTGTTTCAGGAAAAATTGCCATCAAGCACTTTGCTTTTCCTTTGCCAGTTCATTACACCCTGCTTTGATGACTTCTGCCTTGCTTACTTTACATGACACGTCTGCACATTTTCCTTAATTAGGCACACTCCTCTCAGCTGCCAGCTTCACTCCATCTGGCCTTCCTTGGGTAGCAGGCGCCCGAATGGTAGCAGTGCCTTTTCAGCCGAACTATGCTCTTACAGATAAAAACAAATGAAGTTCATATTCTAGTGTTCTCCTATCTAACTTTCCTGAGAGGTAGCTCACCCTGCAACCCACTTGAGTCTCAAACAGATTGATCAAGCAAAAAAAGTGAAACAAAACGCATTTCAAATTTGTTTGTTGCAAAGGGCTGTGCTGTTCAGTTTTTTGCTGCAGATTTCTATTCCTAATTTGTGGTCCCTTACTCTGTATTTGATGAGGATGTGGCTGTGGTCAGCATGTGTGAATGAGGTGACGGAATCTGCTACCTTGTGTGTGGAGAACTCAAAAGGAAGTGTGTTACTTATACCCTGCATGCACCTTTTGCAGGGTGTTGTAGAGCTCTTGGTAATAGGGTTGCCAACTTTTCCACAGACAAAGGGGTCAATGCAATAAACGTGCACTGAAAGCGGGCACTGAACACTCAGCACTTGCTTCCCTAATGCGTCCCCAGGCACCCCTCCTGGAGCACCATATAATATTTAAATTAGGGCTGCATTCTCAAGGAGGCGCTAGGGCCACTTGCGCGCCACTAGAGTCTGCCTGAGAACGGGAGCCCGTGAGTGTCAACAGCCCACCAGTTAGGAAAAACGGACGCCGAAATTATCGGCATCCGTTTTCCTAAAGGGCACACAGCCAGGGGTCCAAGAAATAGACGACTGTTAACTGAGCATCCGTTTCCTGGACCTGACTGCCGGCACTTTTATTTTAACATTTTTTTTTTTTTTTTTAGTTTTTTAAAGATTTGTTCCTCCTACTTAATATCACATTGATCTTAAGTAGGAGGATGTACAGAAAAGCAATTTTTTCAGCTTTTCTGTACAACTTTTGGGAGCGCTCAGCAATTAACACCTGCTCCGGCTATTAGTTTTGCTCCGCGTTGGATGCGCATTGTGGAGGCGCTAATCCCCTTAGGGGCGGATTTTAAGAGCCCTGCTTGCCTAAATCCGCCCAAATCCGGGCGGATTTAGGCGAGCAGGGCCCTGCGCGCCGGTGAGCCTATTTTACATAGGCTCACCGGCACGCGCAGAGCCCCGGGACTCGCGTAAGTCCCGGGGTTTTCTGCGGGGGCATGTCGGGGGCGGGCCCGAAGCGCGCGGCGTTTTCGGGGCGTGTCGGGAGCGTTCCGGGGGGCCCGGGGGCGTGGCTACGGCCCGGGGCGGTCCGGGGGCGTGGCCGCGCCCTCCGGACCCGCCCCCAGGTCGCGTCCCGGTGCGCTAGCGACCCGCTGGCGCGCGGGGATTTACGTCTCCCTCCGGGAGGCGTAAATCCCCCGACAAAGGTAAGGGGGGGGGGTTTAGACAGGGCCGGGGGGGTGGGTTAGGTAGAGGAAGGGAGGGGAAGGTGAGGGGAGGGCAAAAGGAAGTTCCCTCCGAGGCCGCTCCGATTTCGGAGCGGCCTCGGAGGGAACGGGGGTAGGCTGCGCAGCTCGGCGCGCGCCGGCTATACAGAATTGATAGCCTTGCGCGCGCCGATCCAGGATTTTAGCGGATACGCGCGGCTACGTGCGTATCTACTAAAATCCCACGTATTTTTGCTTGCGCCTGATGCGCCAGCAAAAGTACGCCAAATCGCGCGGTTTGAAAATCTACCCCTTATTGTATTATCTATTGTATAAGGCGATTAGTTAGCGCTTATACAACCCGTGTCCAACTGCCGGTTATACAGTGCACTCGGCTGAGCGCACTGTATTGCATCGGCCTTCAAGACTGGTCACTTGAGGACTGGGATGGGGGTGGGGTTATCCCAGCCCTCCCATCCACTAACTTGAATACATTTTCCCTATTTCCCCTGCACCTGCCTTCTTTTTCACATATCAGCAATTTAGTTCTGGGTATCAGGATATTTGACACCAAGCCTGGAGCAAGGGCACTAGGCAACCTAGGTTAATCTTATAGCTCTGCACCCTTGCCCTCCTCCACCCCTCCCCTCACAGCCCTTCCTACATACATTAAAACTTATTTATGAATAACAGATTTTATATGGAAAAGACACGCAAAGTACAATCTTCTGAGGTAAAATTATCCCTTACAACATGTATGTGGTGCCAACCAGAAAACCCTGAAAAAAAGATACTTGGAACCCTATTGCAATGTGTGTTGGATGTGGACTTGGCCCTCAGAGAGCCATAACTAAAGTGAATCACAATTACAATATACTAAACCTCCCATACCAAAACAGCACTAACTGGCAGCACTTCAATAGTAACACCCCTACCTAAAAAAAGGCAACATGTCAAGTTTATAGTCTACTTTTTGGTACTTCAAAGTGGATACAAAAAGAGGTGTGGCTATCATGATTTTAGAATTACTGCACTGTGAGGAGAGAGAGAGAGACTATAAGACCTATATAGCAGTCAACTATTTATATCACTATAGGAGGGCCAGCTGGTACCTCGAGGTGAGGTTTCAGTGGTGGTGTGGGGTTTTGGAGACAGAGGGAATGAGGAAAGTCAGACTAAGATGAGATTACTTCAATGTAGAGAGTCCATCAAGCTAGGGTGAGAGAACATTGTAGAAATCACATCTTTGTGTGACTTTCCTCACTCCAAATGACGTCATATCTTCACTGAGTTCTACTGTGCTTTTCGTATGTGTCACTCTGCATGTAAAACTGGCCCCCAAACCCTACACCAGCACCAAAACCACACCTCAAGTCACTAGCTGGCCCTCCTTTAGAAGTATAAATAGTTGACTACTATGTGTTAGGGATGTGAATCGTTTTTCAACGATTAAAATTATCGTCCGATAATGTTTATATCGTCTTAAATCGTTATAGAACACGATACAATAGAAATTCTAACGATTTATCGTTAAAAATCGTTAAATCGTGTTAGTGCGCACTAACTCCCCGTTAGTGCGCACTAACTCGATTTAGTGCGCACTAACTGAAAATGATACAAATAAACACTTTCCAGGTCACTGAAGGTCAGTTAGGAATGAATATGTGTTCCTATTGGCTGGCTGCCCTCTTATCTATTGATGTTACCACTGAGGTGATGGTTGGGGGGATGGGAAATGGAACTGGAAACTAACGAACACCAACAGAAAATGAAACAAAGTGTTCACACTTCCCAGGTCAGTAAAGGTCACTTAGGAATGAATATGTATGTATGTATTCCTATTGGCTGGCTGTGCTCTTATCTATTGATGTTACCAATATGGTTGGGGGGATGTGAAATGGAAACAGTTGGAAGCTTGACAAAAAAAGTAATGTAATGATCAGCACTCACCTGACTAGAACTTGTTTGTTTATTATTTTTGTTAGCAGGCACCTGAAATGCTAGTGCATGTTGAATTTGCCAATCACTGTGCATTTTAGAAAGGTGGTCCTGGCTGGAACTGTACACAGTTCAAATATATGTAATTGATTGTTGGTAAGTGTATTTTTTAAGTAGCCACACTGGCACCAGTATGTTTACTTTTCCTCCTACTTAACTCACTAGCTCAGCTTTGTAAGAAGGGCTTCTCTGCTTGTGTGTTGTTTTTGTTTGGTGTGAGGAGAGCAGAAACATCAGATCTTTATTCAATCTACTACAGTCATCTCTTACAGTGCCCTATCCCTATTAATACCAGGAGTGTTGTGATCTTCCTGCACACAGTGCCCTAACCCTGATACCAGTCTGAGACAGCTCCCTCCCTGCATTACTAGTGAGAGGCTGGCTTCACAGACAGGGGGGAGCTGCCTGACCCTCACTCCTGACTTCCCCCATGTCCCAGCTAGTGAATGGTGTGTGGGTGAGGGGGGGGGGGGGAGGATGGTGAAGTCTGAGACAGCTCCCTCCCTGCATTACTAGTGAGAGGCTGGCTTCACAGACAGGGGGGAGCTGCCTGACCCTCACTCCTGACTTCCCCCATGTCCCAGCTAGTGAATGGTGTGTGGGTGAGGGGGGGGGGGGGGAGGATGGTGAAGTCTGAGACAGCTCCCTCCCTGCATTACTAGTGAGAGGCTGGCTTCACAGACAGGGGGGAGCTGCCTGACCCTCACTCCTGACTTCCCCCATGTCCCAGCTAGTGAATGGTGTGTGGGTGAGGGGGGGGGGGAGGATGGTGAAGTCTGAGACAGCTCCCTCCCTGCATTACTAGTGAGAGGCTGGCTTCACAGACAGGGGGGAGCTGCCTGACCCTCACTCCTGACTTCCCCCATGTCCCAGCTAGTGAATGGTGTGTGGGTGAGGGGGGGGGGGAGGATGGTGAAGTCTGAGACAGCTCCCTCCCTGCATTACTAGTGAGAGGCTGGCTTCACAGACAGGGGGGAGCTGCCTGACCCTCACTCCTGACTTCCCCCATGTCCCAGCTAGTGAATGGTGTGTGGGTGAGGGGGGGGGGGAGGATGGTGAAGTCTGAGACAGCTCCCTCCCTGCATTACTAGTGAGAGGCTGGCTTCGCAGACAGGGGGGGAGCTGCCTGACCCTCACTCCTGACTTCCCCCATGTCCCAGCTAGTGAATGGTGTGTGGGTGAGGGGGGGGGGGCAGGATGGTGAAGTCTGAGACAGCTCCCTCCCTGCATTACTAGTGAGAGGCTGGCTTCACAGACAGGGGGGAGCTGCCTGACCCTCACTCCTGACTTCCCCCATGTCCCAGCTAGTGAATGGTGTGTGGGTGAGGGGGGGGGGGGAGGATGGTGAAGTCTGAGACAGCTCCCTCCCTGCATTACTAGTGAGAGGCTGGCTTCACAGACAGGGGGGAGCTGCCTGACCCTCACTCCTGACTTCCCCCATGTCCCAGCTAGTGAATGGTGTGTGGGTGAGGGGGGGGGGGGAGGATGGTGAAGTCTGAGACAGCTCCCTCCCTGCATTACTAGTGAGAGGCTGGCTTCGCAGACAGGGGGGAGCTGCCTGACCCTCACTCCTGACTTCCCCCATGTCCCAGCTAGTGAATGGTGTGTGGGTGAGGGGGGGGGGAGGATGGTGAAGTCTGAGACAGCTCCCTCCCTGCATTACTAGTGAGAGGCTGGCTTCACAGACAGGGGGAGCTGCCTGACCCTCACTCCTGACGTCCCCCATGTCCCAGCTAGTGAATGGTGTGTGGGTGAGGGGGGGGGGGAGGATGGTGAAGTCTGAGACAGCTCCCTCCCTGCATTACTAGTGAGAGGCTGGCTTCACAGACAGGGGGGAGCTGCCTGTCCCTCACTCCTGACTTCCCCATGTCCCAGCTAGTGAATGGTGTGTGGGTGAGGCGGGGGGGGGGGGTGGATGGTGAAGTCTGAGACAGCTCCCTCCCTGCATTACTAGTGAGAGGCTGGCTTCACAGACAGGGGGGAGCTGCCTGACCCTCACTCCTGACTTCCCCCATGTCCCAGCTAGTGAATGGTGTGTGGGTAAGGGGGGGGGGGGGGGGGGGGAGGATGGTGAAGTCTGAGACAGCTCCCTCCCTGCATTACTAGTGAGAGGCTGGCTTCACAGACAGGGGGGAGCTGCCTGACCCTCACTCCTCCGGGGTATTGTGATCTTCCTGCACACAGTGCTCTATCCCTGATACCAGGGGTGTTGTGATCTTCCTGCATGCAGTGCCCTATCCCTATTAATACCAGGAGTGTTGTGATCTTCCTGCATGCAGTGCCCTATCCCTATTAATACCAGGAGTGTTGTGATCTTCCTGCATGCAGTGCCCTATCCCTGATACCGGGATGTGTGCAAGAAGATCACAACACCCCCGGTATCAGGAATAGGGCACTGTGTGCAGGAAGATCACAACACCCCCAGTATCAGGAATAGGGCACTGTGTGCAGGAAGATCACAACACCCCTGGTATTAGGGATAGGGCACTGTGTGCAGGAAGATCACAACACTCCTGGAATTAATAGGGATAGGGCACTGTGTGCAGGAAGATCACAATACCCCTGGTATCAGGGTTAGGGCACAAGTTCTAGTCACATTGACTGATCACATTACTTGTTTTGTCAAGCTACCAACTGTTTCCATTTCCCATCCCCCATATACTGTCAGTAGGAAACTTGGTAACATGAATAAATAAGAGGGCAGCCAATAGGAATACATATTCATTCCTAAACTGACCTTAACTGACCTGAAAAGTGTCAAATTGTATCATTTTCAGTTAGTGCGCACTAACTCCCAGTTAGTGCGCACTAACTCCCAGTTAGTGCGCACTAACTCCCGTTAGTGCGCACTAACTCGAGTTAGTGCGCACTAATCGGAAAAAACGATTTTTAACGATTTTTTAACTAAAAAATCGGGCCTAAGACGATTTTCTTGCCCTGCCACACGATTTCTATCGTTAAGACGATATGGAAAACGATTCACATCCCTACTATGTGTACCATCCCAAAGGCTGTCTTTCTCTCTCCACCCCCTCCCACCCCCCCGAACATTTCGGGCACATTGCAGAGCTTAACACCAGAAAAAAAGGTCTAGTTATTTCTGGTGTTAAAAGCATCCCTCATTTTCATTAATCCCACCCATTTGAATACATTTGCTTTCACACCATACACTGTGATATGTGCATTATGACGGGTGTTAATGCCATAACACACTTTGATGAAAGACCCTGTAAGTTTGTACATGATGCAATGGAGAATGAACTGACTTGCCCAAAGTCACAAGGAGTAGGAGATGAACCCTGGCTTCTCTTGTTCATAGCCTGTTGCTCTAACCACTAGGCCATGCCTCCACTCTAGATATTACACCAAGACCTAAAACACGTAATACACGAATTAGGAAAACAGAACAAGCCAGGCTGCTATAGATCCCTACACAGAAACTACACGTAAGCAGAATATCTTACCTCAGTCAAACAGGCAGCACACAAAATCAGATCCTCACAAATACAGACCATAAAGTACAGATAGAAACATGCAGACAAAAGCTAAACTGGAAACTGCAATAAACCAGACTATATGCAGTGCAATAAAAAAACCAGAAATATCAGCATTCCTCATTAAACATCAAGCAATAATATCAAGAAATATAAAACATCAATCGTAATAGTAAACATTTACTAATAAAAAGAAAATATTTGAAAGCATCTGACAAATAGAACGTCCAATAATTAAAATCTCATATACAAATTTTAAAACATTTCCCAGACTCCAATAAAATATTGCAAAATTGCTGACACATCAAACATGCAATAATTAAAACTAATAAGGATAAAAAAAAAAAAAACAACCCTCCTCTGCTCTCCATACCTGGGAACTATTGATTTCCATTCACTGTGAGATTGTCTGGACTGGGAGAGAGGGTGGCACACAAACTTTCTCCTTTCCTACACAGACACACAGGTGCTTCCTCCCGCTCATACACATATGTGTGACTCCCTCTTTCTCATGCAAACACACGCACATGTGCTCCTTCCCATTTTCTCATACAAAAGCCCACCATCCCATATAGGCAAACACACACACACTCACAGGCCCCCCCCCTCCCTTTCTTTTATAAACACACACAAACCCTCTCTCCTTCTCTCTCATATATACACACATACACAGGTCCTCCCTCTCTCCCTCTCATATACACATACAAACACTACTTTTCAGGGCTCCGTGGGACAGACAGCAAGGGGAGGAAGGTAAGCACCGAGCACGGAGCAGCAGCCAGTAGCACAACAACATATACCCCTTTATTTTGCAGAGGGGAATGCAGTACCGTATACAAGCAGAAGTTAGCAGTCCTATAAAAATTACTTTTGAGCCACGTCACTGACGTTGCAGCCTGCGTGGGACTCCCGTAGACGGCCATGGCAGGTAGGCTCGGAGGGAGGCAGCAGGTGCGGCTTAATTACTTATATTTGTTTTGGAGAGCACAGAGATGCAGACTTTAATGAGATCACAGCAGCACACACAGAAAGTGAAACAGCAGGCCACACAGTGGCCGTAGGAGCCGAGGCACCGGAGGAGAGTCCGACTGGAGCCCGAGCCCCGAGGACAGGTAGGCAGGCAGCAGCAGCTGTGCAGCAATCGAGGCCTGACCTGAGAGGGAGGAAAGGGAAGGAAGAGCCAGCCAAGAGAAAATGCAGGACGCTCATACTTTGAGGTAATGGCGGGAGAAAAGCAGGCCAATGCTCCTTGCAGAGCAGGCTCAGCGAGCAAGCATCTCTCCCCTTCTGCAGCTGCGCCAAGAAAGAGCAGGCAAATGACTGGAGTGCCACCAAGTCGCCACCTCTAATTGGCTGCTGTGCTGGCCTTGCCCGACCGGGTTTTTACAGTGTCTGGTTACCCTTGTAACCAGACACCACAACTGACTGCAAAACTGGGCAGTAGTCCGGTCCAAAACCAGGCAGTTGGCCAACCTACCTGGTAATGAGATAGATTGGTTCCTTTCTTCAATTAAATTGCACCTTTTTACCCATCTCTCAGATTTTAAGGGGGTGAATTTTCAAAGCCATTAATGTGCATAAAACTCTAAATGGCTCAGTGTGTGTAAATGCATGGAACCGGTTTCTTGCGCACTTTTACACAGACTTCAGACAGGCTGGGGCAGCCATGGAACTTTCACACACACGTTTTGATTTTAAAATGTATGGAGCTTTTTTGCAAGGATGTTGTGCCTTCACTGGGCCAATCACTTGAGGATTTTCAAAGCAAATGTGCACGCAGACTTTGCAGCTATGGGGGGAAGTTATGAAATCACCCTCTAAGAGGGTAATTTTCAAAGGAACTTTTGCAGGATAACATATGCAGGCACAACATACGTATGTACTTTACGTGCATTGGGGAGTCATGTTCCAGGGGTTGGGGTCTGAGCAGGATTTGCACCTACTTGCATATGTTTTGAGTTTAAAATGGTATGAAAGTAATTTTCAAAGCATTACACGGGTATTGTGTGTGTAGTATTAGCGTATATGTTGTGACCGTCGCTGCCCGATGTCTCCACTCCACCCACCTTACCTCTTTGGCGACTCCCTCTTTGGTTGATGGACGTTTGGCTGCCACAGCGTCATTTTGCTGACATCCCACGGCGTCCCCGGACCGGCTGGACGCTGCCTTCGCCATGTTCTCCTGAGGCCTAAGGGCGCGCTCGTGGCTCGGCCCCAACTCAAGTACCAGCTGTGTCGTGAACCTCAGGGGCATCCCCCTGAGATGACATCATCACTGCTAGATATTTAAGGTCTCTTGTTTTGCTAGCTAATCGAGTTAGCAAAGGGTTTCCTACCTAGCTGCCTCCAGGTATCACTGCGGATGGGATTCGCTCTCCGCATACCTTGCTACTCTGCCTCCTCGGACTTTACCAGGGGTACCCGCTTCTCGGGAGCCTTGCTCTTTCTCTTGCTTTTCAGGACACAGTCTGGAACCAGTATTCGCTCCTTGAGGGCCTACTTCACTCCAGCTCCTGGGCTGTTCCAAGAGACTATTGTGTGAGTGTCACCATCAAGGTTCTGTTCCTGAACTCTGCATACTCTGCCTACGCACTATCTCAGTTTCTCTACAGCTCAGCCATCCTGGAATCGCTGTTCCAGTGCCTAAGGGACTACAGCCCAGCTGGGTTCTTCCAGCTCACTACTGCCACCTCTGTTAGTTCTCTAAAACAGTTTAATAAAAGAACCAAGTGTGTGTCTGTCTCCCAACTCTGAGCCTGACCGGTGGTCCCTGCCACCGGCCCAAGGATCCACCCACAATTATCACAAATAATAACAGATTGCTAACTCCATGGATCCGGCACAGCTCAATGCCTTGCAGGCCATACCAGGCCTGGCCCTGCGCATTTTGGAGCAGCAAGACACCTTGGAGAAACTTACTTCAGCGTTCCATCAGCTACACGGCACAGCTTCAAGGCACAGCTTCCAACCATGAAGGTCAGTTACAGGAGGTAACTTTAAAGACTGCAGTACCACTGGTGGCTCCAATCCGTTTCTCCAGAGAAATCCAAAAGACCCGGGGCTTTTTAAACCAGTGCTGCATGCATTTTACCTTACAGCCATCTTTATTTCCTACGCTCTCTCCAAGACTACCTACATCCTTTCCTACTTGGATGGTAGGGCCTTGTCTTGGGCATCTACCTTGTGGTAAAGCAAGGACCCCATTTTGCAAGACACAGAAGGATTTATGGACTTATTTAAATACGTTTTCGATGACCCTGCCGAACTGCTGTCGCCGGTTCTGCTTTGGTTGAATTGAAGCAAGGCAACAGATCATTGGCTGAATTTGCCATAGAGTTCAAAACTCTTGCGGCAGAACTCTGCTGGGTCCCCCAAATGTCTCAAGACTCTCTTCTTACAGGCCTGGATAACCGTTTAAAAGGACGAGCTGGCTGCTCGCAAAACACCTGCCTCGCTGGATGAATTAGTAGCCTTGGCCACTCGGATTGATCACCGGCTCCGGGACAAGGTGAAGGAACTCCGGCCTAAGGTGTTGCCTGGGTTGAAACAGGCTAGTGCTATATCTGCACCTCGGATGGTTCCAGTAATCCCTGCTGCTGATAAAGATGAACCAATGCAACTTGGTCATGAATGTCTGACTTCCAAAGAGAGAAGACTTTGGAAGAGGCGCGGCCTTTGCATGTACTGTGGTCAGCCCGGCCACGACGTCTCTACATGCTCCATTCATCCGGAAAATGGACGGGCCTAAGTCCTGCAGGAGGACTGTTTTTAGGCCTCACTACGCCCTCTCCTCCGCTCTCTCTCCCAGTCTCCTTGACCTACCGACCAGTCACAGTTCAGACTCCTGCCCTGGTGGATTCAGGGGCAGGAGGCAGCTTCATTCTCAGACGACTAGTGGAATACTTGAGGATTCCCCTCATCTGGTTGAAAGATCCACTACTGTTATCCTCCATTCATGGAGAGCCCTTACCGGCGACGTGACTTGCCAAACCATACCAGTTACTCTGTGCACCAGAGCTCTCCATACGGAATCGCTCTCCTTTGTACTGGAAAGGGCCATGCATCCTATCGTCCTGGGGTTACCCTGGTTGCAAGTGCACCAACCCCAATTTGACTGGGCATCCTTGGATCTCTCCCGCTGGGGGCCAGAATGTCACGGGAGGTGCTTTAAAGAGATCTCGCCTATCATTTGCATGCCCACGACTCCAGTGATGCCAGGACTGCCGCCCAAATATGCTTCCTTCGGGGATGTATTTTCCAAAGAAGCAGCTGATATTCTTCCTCCACATAGGCCCTATGACTGTGCCATAAGATTGAAGCCCAATGCTGAGCCACCGAAAGGATGGGTGTACCCTCTCTTAGCCATTGAGAAAAAGGCAATGTCAGAATACATTGAAGAAAATCTCCAGAAGGGCTTTATCCGACTATCAAAGTCGCCAGCCGGCACAGGCTTTTTCTTTGTGGGGAAGAAGGATGGTACCCTACGTCCATGTATCGATTACAGATGTCTAAATGAAATCATGATCAAAGACCGTTACCCCTTGCCATTAATCTCGGAGCTGTTTGACCGGCTGCAAGGGGCCAAGATATTTTCAAAGCTTGACCTGAAGGGGACCTACAACCTCATTCGCATTCGGAGCAGCGATGAATGGAAAAATGGCCTTCAACACGCGAGACGGCCACTTCGAGTATCTAGTAATGCCGTTTGGGTTGTGCAATGCACCCGCCATTTTCCAAAATATGATGATGACATCTTACAGGACCTTCTGTGCAAGAATGTTGTGGTATACCTGGACAACATACTAATCTTCTCCCAGGATTTGGACACCCACATTGCAGATGTCAAGCAAGTACTCCACCGTCTTCGTGAACACCGGCTGTATGCCAAACTCTCTAAGTGTGAATTTCACAAAGACTCAGTGCCTTTTCTAGGCTACATCGTGTCAAAAGAAGGCTTCCAAATGGACCCTCACAAACTTGAAAGTATCAAGAATTGGTCCCAACCTACCAGCCTGAAGGCTTTAAGGAGATTTCTGGGGTTCACCAACTATTATCAAAGCTTTATAAAGAACTATTCTTCTTTAACCATACCCTTGACTGCGATGACCCGCAAGGGTGCCAATGCTTCAAAATGGTCAGCGGAGGCCATTTCCCTGTTCAAGAAATTGAAGACTGCCTTCTCCACAGAACCATGCTTGAGGCATCCAGACCCAAACAAGCCCTTTATCGTCGAAGTTGATGCTTCATATGTGGGTGTAGGGGCTGTGTTGAGCCAAACAGGAGACTCAAAAGCCTTACGTCCCTGTTCTTTCTTCTCACGAAGATTTTCTCCAGCCGAGAAAAACTATGGGATCGGCAATAAAGAGCTCTTGGCAATAAAGCTTGCATTCGAGGAATGGTGGCCTTGGCTCGAAGGCGCTCAACATCAAATAACTGTATTCACGGATCAGAAAAATCTAGAGTATCTCTGCCACGCACAACATCTGAATTACAGACAAGCCAGATGGTCCTTATTTTTTAATCATTTCGATTTTGTGTTGAAGTACCGCCCTGGAGATAGAAACACCAGAGCAGACATGCTGTCACGCTCCTTTCTTTCAGAGGATGTGCCTGATGAGCCACAGCACATAATTGACCTGAAGAAGATCCTCTTGGCATCTACTCAGTCTGTACCTGCTGGTAAAACTATCGTTCCTAAAAGACTCAGGAAGAAAGTGCTCTTTTGGGCACACGATTCCAAGCTGGCTGACCATTCTGGCCAATGCCGTACCCTGCTCAAGATACAGAAGCTGTATTGGTGGGCTACCATCAAAAAGGATACCTATTCCTACGTGTCATCCTGCATCAATTGTGCTAAGAACAAACCCGCTTCTGGACAAAAATGGGGTCAGATGCAACCACTGCCAGTTCTGGAACGGCCCTGGTCGCACATTGCTACTGACTTAGTAGTCAATTTACCTACTTCCGGAGGAATGAATACCATCTGGGTGACAGTGGATCGATTTAGCAAGATGGCACACTTCGTGGTGCTCCCTGGCATACCTTCAGTCTTGGAGCTTGGAAAGCTCTTCATAAAGCACATATTCCGCCTCCATGGACTATCTTCTCACATCATATCTGAGCGTGGGTCCCAATTCTCGGCACGATTCTGGAGGGCCTTGTGCAAATTGTTTGACATCTCTCTAGACTACACCTCAGCCTATCATCCGCAGTCGAATGGCCAGACGGAATGGACGAATCGAACAATGAAGCAGTTTATTCGAGCTTATGTCACGTCCCAACAGAATAACTGGGCCGAATTGCTTCCATGGGTTGAATTCGTTATCAACTCTCATCCAGCAACATCTACTGGATTGTCACCTTTTGAAGTGGTTTTTGGACGTTCCCCAACACCGCCACTTCCACTGAAGCTCTCAGTGACATCCCCAGCAGCTCAATCCACTGCTGATGATATCCATAATCTGTGGGTTCAGACAAAGGACATGCTAATCAAAGCGAGTGACCGTGCTAAGAAGTACTACGATGCACACCATTCGTAGTACTCCAGTCTTCAAGCCAGGAGACAAGGTCTGGTTGTCAACCAGGCACCTCAGACTTAAACTACCCTCCTCTCGGTTTTCTCCTCGCTACCTGGGACCATTCCCACTCCTTCAACGTATTGGCAAAGTCACCTACCATCTGAAGCTACCACATGGTCTCAACATCCATAATGCTTTCCACGTTTCACTTCTGAAACCGCTCATACTCAGCGAAATTACAAATTTACTTCCAAATCCCAAGACGACTTAGAGTTCAAAGTCGAAGAGGTTCTGGATGTTCGGAAAAGAGGCAATACTTTTGAATACCTTCTATCATGGGAAGGTTTCAGCCTTGAAGAAAACTCTTGGGAACCTCAGACCAATATTCTGGACAAAGAGATGCTTCGTCAGTTCCACATCACACATCCTTCAAAACCTAAGCCTGGTACCCAAAGAGGAGATCACCCTTTGAAGAGGGGTACTGTTGCAACCGTCGCTGCCCGACGTCTCCACTCCACCCACCTTACCTCTTTGGCGACTCCCTCTTTGGTTGATGGAAGTTTGGCTGCCGGGCCATCATTTTGCCGACCTCCTCTGGCGTCCCCGGACTGGCTGGATGCTGCCTTCCGCCATGTTCTCTTGAGGCCTAAGGGCGCGTGCGCGGCGCGGCTCCTACTCAAGTACCAGCTATGGCGCGAACTTCAGGGGCATCCCCCTGAGATGATGTCATCATCGCCAGATATTTAAGGTCTCTTGTTTTGCTAGCTAATCGAGTTAGCAAAGGGTTTCCTACCTAGCTGCCTCTAGGTATCGCTGCGAATGGGATTCGCTCTCCGCATATCTTGCTACTCTGCCTCCTCGGACTTTACCAGGGGTACCCACCTCTCGAGGGCCTCGCTCTATCTCTTGCTTTTCAGGTCGCAGTCTGGAATCTGTACTCGCTCCTCGAGGACCCACGTTCCCGGACCTGCTACTGAATATAACTTCTGCCAGGAAGTCACCGCTGCCTACAACACCAGTGCATTACCATCTCTCTCTTAGAGCTTTTCCTGGAACCAGGTACTCTCTCCTTGAGGGCCTACTTCATTCCAGCTCCTAGGCTGTTCCAAGAGACCATTGTGTGAGTGTTACCATCAAGGTTCTCTTCCTGAACTCTGCATACTCTGCCTACTCACTATCAAGCTGATACAGTACAATGCGCTCCGATGGAGCGCACTGTTAGCCGGCATTTGGACGCGCGTTTTCGACGCGCTAGCTTTACCCCTTATTCAGTAAGGGGTAATAGCGCGTCCAAAACGCGCGTCCAACCCCCCCGAACCTAATAGCGCCCGCAACATGCAAATGCATGTTGATGGCCCTATTAGGTATTCCCACGCGATTCAGTAAGTAAAATGTACAGCCAAGCCGCACATTTTACTTTCAGAAATTAGCGCCTACTCAAAGGTAGGCGCTAATTTCTCTGGGCACCGGGAAAGTGCACAGAAAAGCAGTAAAAACTGCTTTTCTGTGCACCCTCCGACTTAATATCATGGCGATATTAAGTCGGAGGTCCCAAAAGTTTAAAAAAGTAAAAAAAAAAAAAAAAAGGCCCACAGCTTGCGGGTTGAAAACCGGACTCTCAATTTTGCCGGCGTCCGGTTTCCGAACCCGTGGCTGTCAGCGGGTTTGAGAACTGACATCAGCAAAATTGAGCGTCGGCTGTCAAACCTGCTGACAGCCGCCGCTCCTTTCCAAAAAGAGGCGCTAGGGACAAGCTAGTGTCCCTAGCGCCTCTTTTTACGGCTGGGCCTAATTTAAATAAATGTATTTACTGTATCACGCGCACAGGAGAGTGTCCTCTGCGCGTGCTGGGAGAGCGGGTGCTCGCCCGCTCTCCTGCGTTTTTACTGTATCGGCCTGTATCTCAGTTTCTCTACAGCTCAGCCATCCTGGGATTGCTGTTCCAGTGCCTGAGGGTCTACAGCCCAGCCGGGCTCTTCCAGCTCTCTACTGCCACCTCTGTTAATTCTCTAAAACAGTGTGTGTCTGTCTCCCAACTCTGAGCCCTCTCGGGATCTTCCCCCGTGGGCGTGGTCATCTGCCACCGGCCCAAGGATCCACCCACAATTATCACAAATAATAACAGTATTCGCACATAGGGAGGATGTACCAGCGCATATCCTATTTTATAAACCTTGAGACTATGTGTATACTTGCAGTTTCCCACGAAAATGTTAACAGGAGTAAAAATGGGGTGGTTTAGGGGAGATCCAGGGCAGGGTTTGGGAGTACACGCGGTATATGTGCGTATATTACCAAACTTGACTGTACGTGTGCCGTTTCATCTGCTAATCAAGTCACACAATTGAAATGGCACTTGTCTTTTGTCTGTCATTTTCAGGTAGGATCGTCTGGGTGAATTGGTGATGGTCTGGGTGAACTGGTAGAGATAGCGGTGAACTGGTGATTCCAAGAATGTGCGCAAGTATTTTCAGAAGCAGAGTACACATATATTTTATAAAACATCTGACTCCGCATTTAATTTTGGTTATCACATGCCTATTGTTATAGTTATTACAAATGTAAAATATATGTATTCTGTCTTACAAGCATACTAAAACATATGTGCATACTTTCTGAGTAGAAATATGAGATAATTTTATGAAGTGTACAGCTCCTGCCACCTAAAATGCTAGCATAAATCTCCACAGACTCATTTATGCGTGTAAATGATCTACCTCAGACAGATTTCAAAGTTGGACTCCCTGTGTGCAAATTCTCGTGGCAAACTTGCATGCTCCAAATAGCAGGTGCAATTGTGCATGAGTATTTATGCTGGAATATGCATGCAAGTCTGCTGAGAAGTCGGTGTAAGTTATGCGCATATTTGCATGCTAACTTATGCATGATATAAAAAAATTGCTGCCAGGGATGGTAACTTTAAAATGAGTGTGCAGGCGCCCGTGCACACATGTATATGTGCACAAGTGCACATATGCAGGAATTTTCAATTGTGCGTGCAATTGCGTGTGTATGATTTAAAATATGCCTATGTGTGTTCCTAATTTGAAGTGGTTACTCGAGCAAACATAATTCTCATATCTTCCTTAGGAGTTTGTCGGCCAAAGCCCAAAGCAGGGGCCGCAGCTTAGGCTGGAGCACAGTGCTGGGGTCTCAGCCTAGGCCAGGGCTGACACCAGGGCCTTGGCCGAGACCTGAGCTCCCCAAACAGTCACCTACCTGATCCGTCGAGTATCCACGGAAGCAGCCAGGCTGGATCCCAATGGCTGCATCTTGATTCAGACCCAGGCCCGATGCTGGGGACTGGTCTGGAAGCCGGTTCCTGATGCCTGGGCCTCGGCATATGCCAAAGCATGGGCCCAGGCCTGACACTGAGGCCAGGTCTGGAAACTGGGTCCCAATGCCGGGGTTTCAACTCAGATCCAGGCCCAATGCCAGTGCCCGGCCCAGAGGCCAAGTCCCAATACCTGGGCTTCATTCTAAACAGTAGCCTGGGCCCAGACCTGGCACTGCGACCTGGTCCGGAGGCAGAGTTGCGATGCTGGAGCCTTGATCTGGGCCCAGGCTAATGCCGCAGCCAGGCCTGGAGGCCTGGGTCCCGATTCCAGGGCCTCAGCCTGGAACCAGATCTGATGCAGGTGCCTGGCTCAAAGGCCAAATCCCAATGCATGGGCCTTGGCCTAGGCCAGGGACCAGGCTGGAGGCTTGGTCCAGATGCTGGGGCCTCAACTTGGACCCATGCCTGATGCCGGCGCCTGGCCTGAAGGCTGGGTCCTGATGCCTGTGCCTTGGCCTAGGGTCAGAGCCAGGCCTGGAGCACAGGACTTAGAGTAGCTCTGGAGACATCCTCTTCTTTCATCTTTTCTTCTTCAACTGATGCCGTCCACTGGTGTCGAGCTGGAATTAATAACACCAGCACATTCACCCCATCTGACAGCGCTATTTTGATGTACGGCATTCTACGGTCATTGGGCTTGGGTCTGAGCTGGGCTGTAGTGTTGGGCCTTGGCCCGGGCTCCAGCCTATGCTGAGGCCCAAGCATTGGGACCCAGTCTCCAGGCTGGGCCCCAGAATTGGACCTGGATCCAGTCCAAGGCACTGGCATTGGGATCTGGCCTCTGGGCCAGGCCCTGGCATCAGGCCTGGGTCCAGGTCAAGGCCTGGTATCAGGATCTGACCTTCAGTTTGGAATGCAGCATCGGGCCCAGGCTCTGGCTTGGTCCCCAATGTCGGGATCCGTCCTTTTGCCCAGGCTGCATCGTCTGGTCCGGGCCCTAGCTCCGGCCTAGGGCGAGGTGTCAGGTTGTGAGGGCCAAGGCCAAGTGTGTCTGCTCTGTTGCAGATCTTTATGTCATCTGCAAAAAGATAAGTTTACCTTCTAATCCTTCTGCAATATTGCTCACAAAGATATTGAACAATACCAGTCCCAGAACCAGTCTTTGAAGATCTCCACTTTTATCACTCTTCTTTCTTCAGAATTAGTTCTATTTACCACTACTCACTGACGTCTGTCAGTCAGCCAATTAGTAATTAATTTCAACACCTTGGGACCCACTCCCAGACTTCTCATTTCAGTTAAGAGCCTCTTATACAGGTCTGTATCAGCTTTGCTGAAATCCAAGAAAACCATATTGAGTGTTTTTCCTTATCCAATTCTCTAGTCACCCAATCAAAAATATCAATCAGATTTGTTTGACAGGACCTTTCTTTGGTAAAACCATGTTGTCTTGGATCTTTTAACCAATTGGATTGCAGAGAGTTCATTATCCTTTCCTTTAGCAGTCTCTCTATTAATTTTCTCACCACCAAGGAAAAACTAACTAGCTTTTAGTTGCTAGCCTCCTCCCTTTGTGAAGCAGGGCCACAACTGCCTTTTTCAAGTCCTGCGGCACTAGTCCTGTCTTCAAGGATCTATTGAACAGGCCCTTCAGCAAGCTGGCCAGCACCTTTCCGAGCTCCCACGTATCCTGGGATGTATCTCATTTGACTCCTTGGCCTTGTCTACTTTCAGTCTTCCTAATTCCACACACCCTCTTCTGTAAATGGGGATGTATCTATCCCCCTCTCATTTGCATTCTTGTTAGCTAATGACAGTCCTTCACCAATGTCTTCGTTAGTGAAAACTGAAGTATTTGTTTAATATTTCTGCTTTTTCTTCTTCTTTCACCACACCTTGCTCCTTGTGTCCTTTCAGTCTTACATTGCCCCCTCTTTCTTCTTCCATTCTCTGAGATATATGAAAAATGTTTTGTCATCATGCTTGACCTCTTTGGCGATCTCTTCTTCCATACAAGCTTTTGCAATCTTGATTTCTTTCCTTGTTTCCTTTAGCTTCACCAGATGTTTTTCCCTGTGCTTCTCTTTTTGAGTTCCTTTTACTTTTTGAATGCTGATCTTTTTGCTCTTATTTTCTCAGCCTCCACCTTGAAGAACCATATTGGTTTCCATTTTCTCTTACTTTTATTTACACTTTTTGCATAAAGGTTTGTTGCCTTTGTTATAGCTCCTTTTAATTGGACCCACTGTTGTTGCACTTCACCAATCTCCTCCCAGCCTTCTAGCCCTTCTTTGAGATACATTACAGTTTTGCCAGAGTCTGTATTTTTGAAGTCCATGACCTTAATCTTTGAGTAACTTCCCTTTCTCTTGGCTGTTATATAAAAAAAATATCGTCTGATGATCACTGGTGCCCAGGTGGGCACCTACCCAGAAGTTTAAGATACTTTCTCCATTTGTGAGTACCAGAACCAGTAGCACTTCTCTCCTCAAGGGCTTTCATCACCAATTGTCTGAGGATAGCCCCTTGAAGGCTATCCAAAATCTCTCTGTTCTTGCAGATTCTTCTGCAGGGATAGTGCAATCTACATCCAGCAGATTAAAATCTCCGAGCAATTCTTCTCCCTTCCTTCCCACCTTTTGGATGTCTTCAGCCGGATCTCTATCCAGTTATTCTGCCTGATTCAGAGAACTGTAGCCCACACCAGTGTAAATGTAAGTGTCATCTTTTCTTAAGCCAGCCCACAGTGCTTCTTCCTTTCCCACCTCCTCCATTTCAGTCACTCAGATAGGGGCAGATTTTTAATATTACACGCGTGGGGTACATTTGTGCGCTACCTGGAGCTACCTGGCGCGCACAAATGTACACCCGATTTTATAACATGTGTGCGCTGCATCTCGGCACTTCTACTTGCTTTTTCTGCAGGTAAAGCTTTGCTGAAAAAGTACACACCAAATGATTTGAAAAAAATGCCATCTAGGCACGCACTTTTCCTTCCTTGACGTGCACACACACGCCTGCAGGAAGGCCTCCTCTCACTGCAGCAAAAGCACATGTGTTGTGAAGCAGCGCCGTGCCGACTGTTAGCCGCACGGGGCCGGGGGCACCGTTGCAGACAGCCAATTTATTTAGGCAAAATGCTGGTCACCTGCATAAATCGCTTTGAAAATTGACTTCTTAAAGATGGAGTCACGCTCCGCTGAGGATCCTTGGAAGGAGGCAGGGGAAGCAGCAGCAACAGCAGCAGCAGAAGAAGAAGAAGGAAAAATATTTGCCGCCATCATTGCCTCCTTTTCCCTTCCCGCCTGATTACAGTGCATCCCCCCGAAAGCAAATGAAGTTTAGAAACCCAGGGTGATGTAGTGTTGCATAAGGCACAGCAGCACTCCCCCGCTGCCCTGGAGCACAGCTTCTTCCCAAGAACTGGCACGAGAGGCTTATTATTATTATATATATATTTATTTCTAGACGTTTAGATTTGGGGGTAGCGGGGACTGTCAGACCATCCAAGAATCAAACATCTTTCTGTTTGCCTGACCTGAGATCTTTCTCCCTTTTCCATTCCAGCATTAGCACGGAGAGGAAAGAGCAAGCCCCATGAAAGATTTCTGCAGCAAAGTGCATTTGTGTAAAAGCTGGGGCACAGGATGCACTAATCCCATGATGCCGTTTGCATACAGCTTATGGGTCTTATTCAGTACATTCTTTCTGAATATGAGCCTATACTGAGCAATTGAGATCTGTATTTAGACTGTTATGCACTCCACACCTGTTATCACCGCATGCCATGCAACAGACCGGGCTCTTTAATTCTTGAAATACAGAATCTAACAGCTCAGCCCCGTTTCTTTCATGCCGCTTGTGTATGTGTGCAAGGGGTGAGGGTGGCCATGATGGTAGTGGGGGATGGGTGGAAGTGAGAGGGAGAGGGCATTTAAACTTTGTTTTCCTTTAGGACACAGTATTTCCTTTGTTTTCTGGAAAACAAGACCGAAGACGAATGTGTTTTAATTAGGCTGGCAAAAAAAAAAATGAAACGTACCATTGTTCAGTCCACACTCCACCTAGCCCAATCAGGCAATCCCGCTTTGTCTCTTGATAGCAATCTCTGTAGGGAGTCATTGGCTGTGTAGGTTTGCTGGCAGGGATCCAGCGAGCTAACACTTCTTGCCCTTTCAGCGCGTTGCCACCCCCCTTCCATGATTTCCTTGTTCCAAAGTCTTTCTTCATGCGCTGCGGTGTTTTCTTCCTCTGCCACAATAGGTCGGTCACATTTCAGCTGTACACAAGCAGCTTCTTTGAGTGGAGGGAAATGGTGATCATTTCTATGCCAAGCTCCAGTTCACGTTCTCTTAAGTTTTATTGCTTCTAAACTTCAAGATTGACATTAAGAAATTCTCTCTTCTTGTGCCAATAGTGATTCAGTTCACTCCTCACCTGGTAAATTCTAGTTCAAAGGAGCTAGTAAGAGAATACAGGCTTAGGAATGTTTGTATTGTAGGTACTGTGGGCCTCATTTTCAAAATGACTTCCATGCAGAATGCGCATAAATTGCTGTTTGAAAATCAGTTCATGGTCTACGCATGTGGAAAAGTATGCACAGAGCATAATTTAGTGCATACTTTTACATGCATAGTAAGTAGGCATTCTGGGCAGCGGAGTTGAGGCGGGGAAAGGATTTTCACCCAGATTTTTGGTTTTTGAAAGTATGCGTGCAAATCCACATGCACAAATCTGCTTTGAAAATATAGGCTAAAGTCTATAAGTAAAATGTACCCTTAGACTTTATCCCCACACAGACAATTGAAAATACTCAACCTGTGCATAAAAACCAGAGGCATATCTGTACTTTCCTTCCAATAGTTTATGTGTTTCCACTATGCATGATTTGTCTAACGAAAACTTTGTGGAGATATATGAGTACTATTTCCGTAACATTAATCTCTTGAGGGATACTTTTTTTTAAATCACTTTTTTATGTATGTAGCTTAAGAAATAAACATAACTAGAGTTACATATCCTATATGGTATTCACCTTTGGAAGGAATTTCATAGACAACCTCACAATAAAGCGCAAATAAAAATACTATTTTATTTTAGTTCAATCCCTCCTGCATTCTTGCATTAGCATAACTTCTAGAAAATTTGCTCTTTTTTTTTTTTTTTTTTAACACACAGAGGGGTTGCATTAACATAAGTTTGAATATTGGGGTAGATTTTTAAAAAATGCGTGTTCACGTACTTTTGTTGGCGCACCAGTCGCAAACAAAAGTACGCTGGATTTTAGTAGATACGCGCGTAGCCGCACGTATCTGCTAAAATCCAGGATAGGCGCGCGCAAGGCTGCCGATTTTGGGCAGCCGGCGTGCGCCGAGCCGCGCAGCCTGCCTCCGTTCCCTCCGAGGCCGCTCCGAAATCAGAGCGGCCTCGGAGGGAACTCTCTTTCGCCCTCCCCTCACCTTCCCCTCCCTTCCTCTACCTAACCCACCCCCCCGGCCCTATCTAAACCCCCCCCCCCCTACCTTTGTCCAGGGATTTACGCCTCCCGGAGGGAAACGTAAATCCACGCGCGCCAGCGGGTCGCTGGCGCGCCGAGACGCAACCCCGGGGCGGTTCCGGAGGGCACGGCCACGCCCCCGGACCTCCCCGGGCCGAAACCACGCCCCCTGGCCCGCCCCCGAAACACCACGTCCCGCCCCCAAAACGCCGCGTCGATCGGCCCTGCCCCCCGACACGCCCCCGACAAAAAACCCTGGGACTTACGCGAGTCCCGGGGCTCTGTGCGCGCCGGCAGGCCTATGGAAAATAGGCGCGCCGACGCGCAAGGCCCTGCTCGCGTAAATCCGGGCGGATTTACGCGAGCAGGGCTTTTAAAATCCGCCCCATTGTGAGCAGTGGTGCAAAACATCTAGCCTAGCTAAATTTCATATTTGGGCCTTTTTATATATGCTACCATGTACCCAAAGTTTTTTTTCTGACTTCTGGCCTGGGTCCAGGCTGAAGCCTAGGCCTAATGATTGGGACCCGGCCTCTGAGCCGGGTTGTGGCGTCAGACCTGGGTCCGGCTTGGGTTGCGGCCGAGGCCAGGACTTGCCATCAGATACCTGATTTATTTATTTTATTTATTTAGAATTTTTTATATGCCGACATCCGTTTGCACATCGTATCGGTTTACAAATAGCTTGGAACATTTAGGCATTGCCTTTACATGGAACAATAACTATGTGAAAAGGAACCAATAAACTAATAAGGAAACAGTATAACAATTTACAAGGTTCAATGGCATATAGTCAATATACTGATTAGTAGGCTGGGTAGGCCAAAGGATATTTACAAGACATTGGACAAACATTGGGTAGCAAAAACATTTTAAAAAGGAGTGTTAGAAAAAGGGGGGAGAATAGGGTAGAATAAGCAATTTAAAAAATAGTGTTAGCAGAAGGGGGAAGTAGCGGCAGATTGTACAAGGTTATTCAATGAAAAAGTACTATATACAATTCAGGGATTCATCAGAAAGGTGGTTAACGCTGGACGGGTAGGCCTGTAGGAACAGCCAAGTTTTTCATTTTTTTTTAAATTTGGGTGTGGAGGTTTTGGTGCGTAAGTCTGGGGGCATGGAATTCCAAAGTGTGGGGCCGGCCAGAGAAAAGGCTCTTTCATTGTGGAGATAAGTTTAGTAAATTTGATAGAAGGGGTACGGAGTATTCCTTGGAGGGCACAGCGAGTTGGTCTAGTAGAGGTGTGAAGAAGAAGAGGAGGGTTGATCCAGTAGGAGTTTTCATTAGTGATGCTTTTATGGATGAGGGAAAGAGTTTTAAAAAGGATTCGGGATTGTATTGGTAGCCAGTGGAGCTTGATAAGAGTTGGTGTGATGTGGTCACATTTTTTGGAATTAGTGAGGATACGTGCTGAGGCATTCTGTAGGAGTTGTAATGGTTTGGTATATGTGGCAGGGAGGCCAAGGAAGAGTGCATTACAGTAGACTATTTTGGAAAAAATAATAGACTGTAGTACTGTGCGAAAGTCAGTGAAATATAGTAGGGGGTCTGAGTTTTTTGATGGTTTGTAATTTGAAATAGCAGTCACTTAGGATAGATTTAATGAAGGGTTTGAAGGAGAGTTGGTTGTCAATGAGGACACCCAGGCTACGGGTGTGGGCAGGGAATGACGTGGTAGAGTAAGGGAGGGGAATGGAGGGTGGTGGACGTTTGGTGGAGATGATGAGGAGTTCAGTTTTTTGGGGGTTGAGAGCAAGGTGCATGTCGGTGAGTAGTTGGTTGATAGAGGTCAGGCATGATTCCCAGTTTTGAAGAGCAGTTTGGAGGGAGTCGGTAAAGGGGAAAAGAATCTTACCTGATGGATCAGGTAAGACCTAAGCTTAGGCCCAATGCATTCCTTTCAAATGAATGCAACAACTGAGGTTTGTTTCATTCGGGGATCCCTAATTTGTTTCGAGGCCCCCCGAATGAAACAAATAGCCCTTATTTATCACGTTTTTGAAATTTGTTTGAAACGAATGCACAACCATATTGGGGGGGAATGATTTCTCCTGCTTCCTAGCAAAAATGACCAGTGCTACCTACTGACATCATTCAAGGGGCAGATATTGACTGTGTGGGGTGGATTTTCAGAGCCCTGCTCACCGGTGCGCCTATGTTCAATAGGCCTACCGGCGCGCGCAGACCCCGGGACTCGTGTAAGTCCTGGGGTTTGGCGAGGGGGGCGTGTCAGGGGTGTGTCGGGGGCGGGCCCGGTCGGCGCGGTGTTTTGGGGGCGTGTCGGTAGCGTTTTGGGGGCAGGCCCGGGGGCGTGGTTACGGCCTGGGGCGGTCCGGGGGCATGGCCGCGCCCTCCGGACCCGCCCCCCAGGTTGTGTCCCGGCGCGCTAGCGGCCCGCTGGCGCGCGGGGATTTACGTCTCCCTCCGGGAGGCGTAAATCTCCCGACAAAGGTAAGGGGGGGTTTAGACAGGGCCGGGCGGGTGGGTTAGGTAGGGGAAGGGAGGGGAAGGTGAGGGGAGGGCAAAGGAAAGTTCCCTCCGAGGCCGCTCCGAAATCGGAGGGAACGGGGGTAGGCTGCGCGGCTCGGCGTGCGCCGGCTATACGGAATCGATAGCCTTGCGCGCGCCGATCCAGGATTTTAGCGGATACGCGCGGCTATGCGCATATCTACTAAAATCCCGCGTACTTTTGCTTGCGCCTGATGCGCCAGCAAAAGTACGCCAAATCGCGCTATTTGAAAATCTACCCCAGAAAGTGACTGTTTGCTGATCCCATTCATACATGCAATGCAGCCCTTACATCCATTTTCTGCTCTGGGGAAACTCAACCAACTTAAAGAAAGAGCTGCATTCATCAATATCCCTCCTTATCAACAGCAGTAAAACTCTTACTACAAAATCCCAAAAATGTCACTTAATGATCAAATAAAACAAAAAATGTGTGTTTGTAAATTTCAAATACATCAAGGTATGATCCTTTTACATTAGACCCCACTATGATTACTCTCATTAGCTGTTTATACTGTGTTCATAGTTCTGATAAGTTTTCAAGTATGTAACAAGTAGCACAGACTTGTAAAAAAGGTTAGCACAGTGCACATGCAGCCACCTATAACTTCTGTCAGTATTTTTGTACCATAACACAGAATGGCCATTTCAGAAGGGAATGGGAAGAAGGAAGAGCACTCTGTGTAATTCAAAGAAATATTTTTAGGAAAACTGGGAAATACATTTCTTACGGAATGACTTTAAAGAGGACGACTGTCAGATTCATAAAACTGTGTTTTATGCGTTTGTTGTGATGGGAGAAATGTTATATATGGCCAGGCTGGAGAGGAATTTGTTTTGATGGCCACTCTCATGTGGTTACATAAAGAAGAAGAAATGCATAGAGCATTAATATTGCTTCTGCAGCTCCTTATATGATTGGTCTGACTAGTATTCAATGGTAAGGACTGGTACTGCACACCTTTCCACAAGTGATTTGGCTCTCTTTGCATATTATAAGATGGACTGGCTGCATGTACATGTGCTCCAAATTTTAAATGGGTGCACAAATCTGCATGCAAATCCCGCTCTACCGAGGGATTTTAAAAGTGGTGTGTGCTGACACCATTGCCAGTTAAATCAGTTCATTCCCAGTTGACCCTGTTAAGGAGTAGGTCCTCCAACCCTTCCCAATTTAATAGCCTTCACTCCCCCCAGTTAGCCCCGACACTTAAAACCCTGCAGATCTGCCTATTTTTCTTGATTTTATAACTTACACCTCCTCCATAGCAGAAGTAAACTTACGCGCCAGGGGATCTGTGCATACGCTCAGGCGTGTAAGTATTTATGCGCACAACTCTGGGTCACACTCCAAAATGTCCAGACCACACCCCGCCCCTTTTTGAAAACTTTGGAGATGTGCAAGCTGCGGGAGATACGCATGTATCCAGGTGGTTTTTATAATCCGCTTGGTGTGTGCAAGTCCAACTTATTGGTGAATCCCCTAATTAATGCATGTGCTGGGCTTTTAAAATTCACCTTTTATTGTCCAGTAGTCATTTACTATTCAATTAACACCTCAAACTAGGTACTAACCATTTATCACATATATTAATGTGCAATAAATGGGGTCATTGCCATTTTAATAATATGTATCATGGTTTCCTATGTAAATATTGAAATAGTCATGCTACTGAAAAAGAATGAGCTGATTACACATTCTATCAGTATTTTCTAAAGTACGATAAGTAGTATGGTAGTTATTACACAATAAATCAGTTGGAAAAAATATCATCACCTGGAGGGTGGCATTAAGTTCAGATTTCATAAAATAAAGAAGCTCGCTGTTGTGTCTTTGAACCCTTGAGCCAAGGCAAGATTGTCTCTACCTGCAAGGAGAAGCCCTGTGGGTTCTCACCATTGGCAGGCAGACCCAGGCAAAGCAGACTGGTCAGGACCTTCGTCTATACCAGCCCACATTCCTCTTGGGTTGTGCCTTTGGGTGCCAGAGCCGGCAGGACTTAGGTGGGGTCTCTGCTGATGGCAAATGGCAGTCAGTTGAATCCAGGATCCAGGCAGTGGTCAGAGGCAGGCGGTGGTCAGACGTATCTGAGATCCAGGCAGTGGTCAGAGGCAGATGACGGTCAGGCATATCCGAGGTCCATGCAGTGATCAGAGGAAGGTGGAGTTTGGGCCTATCTGGGGTCCAGGCTAAGGTCAAAACCTGGTATCCGTCTGAAGGAGGAGAATAGGGATGGATAGGCAGGGTAGGCAGGCAGGCAAGGACAAGAGCAGAAGGGTCGAAGACTGAAGACAAGCTGGACAAAGACTGAAAAAGGCTGGAGATGAAGACTGGAATGAGGCTGGAGACGAAGACTGGGTTCAGGCGGAGAGGCAATACGCACTATTTGAAGTAGCTGGACCTGTTGCTAAGGTAGATTGTGTTTGGGGAGTTGCCCTTATAAGGGGCAGCACTCAGGACATCATCAATAGGAGCCCCAGGGAATGTCCTGCCTCGGTCCCTTAGAGAGGTGACATTGGCACATGCACGTGTCTAGGGAGAGGCACAGCATGTAGAGGTCGGCAGCATCCTGCTGCATGTCTGCTGGCAGCGTTTTTTGCCGCATTATGGGGTAAGGCTGGTCTGGACTCAGAAGTTAAGTGTGGCAGTTCATGGGGGTAGCCCGCAACCACTGAGCATTCAGCCCGCTTCCTGAGGCCTTGTTTACTGGAGTACCGATAACACTAGTAAAAAAGGTTTTGTTTCCTTCAGGCTTTTTGGTGTTCCAAATAGATTTTTTAATGCTGATCACAGATATTACTTCGAAATTTGTACATTACGTAAGGTTTTTGAGAAACGGCTAATTTTGTGTTACAATAATTGTGAAATTTTAAAACATAATCTCGCGTATATATATTTTCTTGCTGGGCAGTAGTTTTTATGATTTTAAAAATTCATGTCATATTTTTGACGGCCATAAGCAACGTAACATGTAACAGAGACTAACTTTTCAAAAAATACACCAAGAAACTCTGCCTGATCATGCCAGAACTTGCTTGGGCAAGCCCTAGCTCAGCTGCAAGATTCCAACTTGTTTCCATGATGATGCAGCCTTATATAAGTAGCAGCAATGAGTAATGCAACGTCTGTGTGAATGAGCGAATTGTATAGCTAAAACTGTTGAGTTTAAAGCTTGTAGATTTAATTTCATATACTTTATGAATTGTCACGCCAATGTCGTAATAGCCATGACACGTTTTGTTACATCTGTGGTGAGTTTACTCTGAAAGCACAGAAAAGGAGTATGACTGCACTCATTAAGAAGGCATACGAGTTATACTTCGGGTGCAAAATTGGTGGCCAGGACAGAGCATGGGCTCCTCATATATGTTGCTCATCTTGTGCCAGTAGTCTGTGAGCTTGGCTGAAAGATGTGTGACCATCCATGCCATTTGCCATCCCAATGATATGGAGGGAACAGAAAGATCATTTAACTGACTGTTAATTCTGCATGACAAATGTGTCAGGATACTCATCAAAGAACAGGAAGTTTATTGATTACCCTAACCTTGCATCGGCAATGAAACCAGTGCCGCATGATGACAGTCTTCCTGTTCTAAAACCGCCAGAGGTGTGGACACTTGATGAGGAGGTAGGCGATGATGGCGAGCCGTCGCAGATGGAAGCTGTGGCTGATCCTGACTTTGTGCCATCAACATCCAGTGATCCTCATTTAATATCTCACTCAGAGCTGAATGATCTGGTCAGAGATTTGGCTTTATCGAAGAGTCAGGTGGAGCTGCTTGGGTCAAGGCTGCAAGGATGGAATCTTTTGTCATCTGATATGAAAATTTCAGTATTTTGCAGACATCATGAAGATTTGACAAAATATTTCAACCAAGTAGACAGTCTGACTTTTTGCTGTGGCATCAATGGATAGTTTTGTGCTCTCAGATGTGACTATGATCCAACAGAATGGCGACTGTTTATTGATTCATCAATCTTAAGTTTGAAGGCTGTTTTGCTGCACAACGGCAATATCTACCCATCAATACCACATTGAGTACTCATAGTACAACTGGAATTTGTGTGGTGATCTCAAGGTAGTTGCAATTCTACTGGGTCTGCAGCTTGGTCATACCAAGTATTGTTGCTTCCTTTGTGAGTGAGACAGTCGAGCAAGAGATTCGCATTATGTCAGAAAAGTCTTGCAAGAAGTTGATTCCAGGGCAGAAGAATGTTGCGCATGACCCATTGATGGATCCAAGTAAGATATTTCTTCCATCTTTGCACATCAAACTTGGGCTGATGAAAAACTTTTTTAAGGCAATGAACAAGCAAAGGAAAGCCTTTGATTATTTGCGGCAAATGTTTCCAGGCATAAGTGACACCAAGATAAAAGAAGGTGTTTTCGTTGGCCCACAAATCCGAGATGTGATGAAGACAGCCACTTTGATGGTCTTCTGCAAGGTATAGAATGTGTTGCAAAGACAGCCTTCAAGAATGTCATTTCTAACTTTCTAGGCAACTATATGGCAGCAGACTATGTCGAACAGGTTGAAAATTTGTTTCAGGCATACAAATTGATGAAGTGCAACATGTCATTGAAGGTACATTTTCTTCATGCCCACTTGGACTTCTTCCCAGACAACCTTGGTGCTGTGAGTGACGAACATGGTGAAAGATTTCATCAAGACATTGTCAAAATGGAGAAATGGTATCAAGGCAAGTGGAACCCCTCCATGCTGGGTGACTATTGTTGGACTCTCATCCACGAAGCGTTGGACAGTGATTACAAACGAAAATCTGTGGCAAAACATTTTTAGTCTTATTTTCTGGTGCCAACATTGCCATTATAGCTTATGCCTCTACAGACACGTAACAATGCTTAATGTATACTGCACTTTTCTGGAAAACGGTATGTGATACAGACATAATAAATGCATATTTGTGTTCAGCTTGTTAAAATCTACTTGTTTCACTGAAGGCTGTGGAGGAAACAAAATGTTCCCAGAAATTTATTGTTTGACAGCCAGAGTCATTTTGGAAAGTTTGAGGAATGTTATAGAGTGTGACAAGATTTAGTGCAAAAAGAATCATACAAAGCCATGCATTTGGAATGCAGGATTCCAGGGCAACTGTACATGATAAGGAATTGATGAGATGATGACAACCAACTAGGAGATGGATATGAGGTATATAATATCTCATTGCTTCAAAGTTGCTAAACAGAGTGCAAGTGGAGTATTAAGATCACTTTTGGAGTCTGCATCTCCAATTGACACAAAGTAGGAGCAATCCAAAAGGGAGTAGAATCTGCAAAATGAAATCTATGATGTCAGACTGAAGGACCTAAGTATTTGTATCTTGGAGGATTAGAGTAGACAGAGGGGAGGTGTGGATGTGACAAAGACATTCACATACAGTAACTCAACTATTATTGGACCACCAACTATCCTACTAACCCAGGGAAATCATTTTGGTGGATGATGTCCTGAGGTTGGATAAGTCTAACTAACTAAGCAGCATCAGCTGCCTTATTTGGAGCTCAGAGATCATCACCCTTAGTTTCTTTCTCTCTCTTACCCACACTATCTCTTTCATACATCTGTTTGCTTGCAGGGCAGACTTTCGATAGCAAGTCAGACCACTGCTGCCTTTGGGTGAGAAGAGTGATGGAATTCTGGCTTCTCTGGTCGCCAGGAATTTTACCGACCTGGCAGACTGCTCACTCTTGAATGACAGCATCTAAATTTTCAAAACTTGTGGGTCACTTTGCTAATCATGTGCAGTGTATGATGAGCAAAGGAAGTCCACAAATTTTGAAAATGAGTGTGGTGCTGAGATTATAGAAGGAAGTAGTGTAGGGGTGGACATTCTTCATGTATCATCATGTGTCATATATGGTGGAGGTTGCCAACGTTTGGTCTAGAACATGACACAATCTATGAGCATATGTGTGTTCTTAAACATGAGTGAGTATCTGTACAGTGTATGTCTAGTGGTGCTTTAAAAATAAGTAGTAGTAGTGGTAATAAGTGGATAGCATATGTGTAAATAGGGAACCAAGCAAACTCCTTGTGGCATATATTAATAGGCAGTAAATGCTTCAATGTCTGGCATTTTACCATCCTGCATGTTAACTGGCATCTCTCCCAAGAAGCATCTTCAATGGGGGAGGGGGGGGCAATGACAGGAGTGGAGGGGCTGGATTGGAAAACAGAATAATTTTTCTCTGATCTGCTCTATACTCTGCCACTCTAGCCTCACCGCCTCCTCCTACATCCTGCACGTTGCTGCCTGGGAGGGGCTGGAGCAGGAAGTAAAGGGTTCCTAGATAACTGGCACCCTCTCTTCCTCATGGATGCTGAATAATAGAGCTTTTACTATAGTCGTATAGAAACTGTTGTCAAAGAAGGACCACTTGGGCCACTTGGTTTGCCCGTGTGTCACCAGAAACCTACTTGATCTTTGGTTATAACCTTCCTTTGCCCTTCCATCTCTCTTTGCATCTGTCCCAAACATGCTCGAATTTGTCACTCTCTTTGAAGTACAGCAAGCCAAACCTTTGACTCAAAAACCAAAATCAAAGTTTTATGAATGTCCAAGAGTTTATTTGCTAAGTGAGCAACACACCCAGGTGCACTAGGACAATAATCAGACTGGTGCATTTCAAGACATCAAAATCTCTTTCTCAAGCACAATGTGATGCTGCTATATGAAGGTGTTTTTAACTAGCAGAATTTAGAGTGATAGTGCAGCAGTTCTTAAAGCAAAAACTTCTATAATCTAGTGCTCCAGTGAATAAAAGCGACCAATTCATTCTTTGTGCCAGGTCTTGACCAGGAAACCAAAAAGTGTCTGCATCAGATTCGAACCTGTAACCTAAAAGCATATGACTCCATATCCTAGTAACAATTAACTGAATCTTTCAGCTACTTAGATATATATATTTTTAATTTTATGGTGTGCAGTTTCTGAGACCTTTCCATTAGCAGGTAATTTGATTAAGAACTTGCAGCTGACATGAAACCTTTCAATCTCAATTTCCAAATTATGTACCCCAAGGCAAAAGCCACAATCAAGTTAATGTTATCCTATCCAAATGGAAGCTTTCAAGGTAAAACTGCTCTGAAACTCAAGTTACACACCAAAAATCACTAACCTTAAAACACCTGGCATCTAGTTTGTCTGATTTAGAGACTTGATTTATTAAAAACAAGGTCTTGCAAATACAAGATTGAGTTGTGTCATTTCCAGAGGTATTCTTGTTACACATGAATTTAATATAAATTCTGGACAAAATCCCATAAGGCTCATTGACTTGCATTGTTCACACCTGTCATACAATATGTTCTATGGTTTAAGGGTCTGTGTTCTGTAGCAAATTTCTTCAAATATCTTTTACATGGCAGGAGTTCACATTCATGCAGTCATTTAACTACTAAATCTTTCAGCTCTTGACATCTAGGCTCAGATTAGTTCATACAAGTAGAAACCTGGGAAAAGTTGCAAGAGTGATTTTTATTTTTAAATTTTGCCTCAGTGTTTTCTTTCTTTTTGTTCCTGGGGCCCAGGGATGAATTCCACTAGCTCCAAATGCTGTCTCTCTTTTTCTATACTTCCAAGCTCCGGGATGGTATCCCCAGCCCTGCACTTACTATGTCTCTCCTCCTATGGCCTAAAAAGAGGATCTCTGAACTTACATTTGCCTGGGGAGGGGATTTCTGGCCTTATGCTTATTTTCTCTTTCCCCTCCTGTAGCCTGGGAAGTGGATTTCTAGTCCCATACGCACTCTGAACTGTGGGGCTTAGGGAGGGGATTCTTGGCCATGCGCTCATTAGCTTTCTCCCCTCCTGCAATCCAAGAGGAGGATTGCTAGTCTTATACTCGCTAGGGGATTCCTGACCTGCTGTCTCTAAACAGTACCCCCCTGTGGCAGAGACCTCTCCTGCTGTCATGACTGAGATTATTTATTTAAAAATTTTTCTATACCTTCGTTTAGTAATATACCATCACAACGGTTTACATTTCGGCACAAAATAGGTTGGTTAGGTTTCTAAGTTATCCATGGTGTGCCAATATTTTACGGTTACATAGTTCAGTAATATACTCTAAATGAGAGATGGGTTGGGGTTACCATTTATATGATTTTGGGATAATCATATATGTGTATACTGTTTCAATTTAATATTTAATAATGGGTAACAAATAATAAAATTGTAAATTTTCTGTTTGTTGGTGACTTTCAGCTATATGTATTGTTAGTCATCGCTCTCATTGTGAAATGCTTTTTTGAAAAGCCAAGTTTTTAGGCCTTTTTTGAAAAGTTTTATTTCTTTCATTAATCTCAGTTCAAGTGGTTAATGGGATTAATGGGATCTTAGGTGTTTCGATATCTCAAGGCCTCCTGATGGAATCTCAAAGGGTATACTGTTTGATGCCCTCTTCCATATAGGAAAGGGGTCCAGAACCCATCCAGCAAAGTCTTCCACTGGTAGAGAGAAGAAGTACAGGTGTAATAGACCTCCTTCAGGGAGGAACAGGTGTAATAGACCTCCTCCAGGGAGGTCTATTACACCTGTTCATTGTAAGACATTTACTTGTCATTGTTGTTATTGTTTAAAATGTAAACCGAATTGATCAGTAATTCTGTTATTGGAAAGTCGGAATAGAAAAATGCTAAATAAATAAATAAATAAAATAAGTAGGGTTAAAATTAAGGATAAGATTCCATTTAAGTTTCACTGAATCAAAACAATTTTATGGAAAATAATTTTGGTAACAAGTTGTTGTTTTTTTAGAGTAAATCAGTAGTCACATGAAACAACAGCAAAACCACTGCAAATAAAATTCATATCTATTCTCTTTGTAAATAGATATATCTTATGGAACCAGTTGTCTGAGATTGAATTAAAGTTTACAGTCAGATAAGTATAACCTTGATGTTGCTTCTATATCATGTGATAGGGCAAAGGCCAGGAAAATAATGTGGCCATGGGATTCACGAAGTGGCAGGATGATTCTTCAAGTTGCAGAGTCATTTAACATGACTTGATGAATCTCGAGGCTTAGTAAATGAGGCCCTATGTATGTTAGATGGTAATATTTTCTGTAATTGATTCTTTGTGTTACTTCCTTTTCAGGTGTGTCGAAGGTTTAGATCTTTTTCTCATAGGTTGTTTTTGTGTTTATATAGAGACCCTCTATGTCTCCACTAGATGGCCCTACTTCAATCCTGGGGATAGAGAGTTTAGGAGAGGGGTATACCATTCTTAATAACACCTCCCCTGAGGCTGTCTGGAATGGTGAGCTCCTGAATGAAAAAAGGAGGGGTAAAAGAAGTAGTAGTGTAGCAGTCTTGAGTTGCAGTTCAGAGAGCATCAGAAGTGTTTTTTGTGTATTCCCTACTTTGCGTCCTATACTTGAAACTTGGGAACTATGCTCCCCTACCAACTCCTTCACAGGTCTGGAAGGCAATTTTAAAAGAAGAGAAGTGTGTGGAAGAGTTTTGGCTTGTGTTGTCCTGAGATTTTGTGATTTTCCTTTTGAGACTTGTACCTTCCCAAGAAGGTTGTTTTCCCCTCGCTTGGAAAGCCAGGAAGGTCCTGCAAACCTTTTTGCCCAGATCAAGAAGGGGGCGACAGTGCCCTGAAGTGGGCAGAGAGAGAAAAGGAGTATTTCTTCCAGGTATATCTTTTTCTACCTTGTGTTTTTGGGAAAGAGGTTTTGAAGCACCCTTCCTTACACTAAGGCTGAGAAAAATTAAGAACTATCTTTCCAGTGAGAGGCCTTTCCTCCAGGGAGGTCTATTACATCTGTTTTAGGAAAGGAGATCAAGAAAAAGAGAGGAGTCATGGCTTCTGGAGATCCCCAAAGAAGTCTTCACCCTGGGAGAAAGGACACTGGCAGGTTTTTGAAGACTTGTCACTCATCTGGACTTCAGATACTGTGGGGAAAGGAATCCTTCCACACTCAGGATATTAACAGCCCCCATGGGACACTTAACTTTCCACTCCCTGGAGGATAAGCCATTCTCAGGAGCCACTGGAGCCAGTACTGAGGGACACTTCCACAGAGAGAGCTAGAGAGACGACAAACCTGTACTCCAAGAAAACAGTTTAAACCTGGACGTAACTGGAAATCACTTTATGCACCTTTATTATTTTGCACCAAATCACAGTAAACTTTTAATATGAACACCCAACTAGTATGCTCAACCTGTTCTTTCAGTGTACGTGCCCCAAAGAGCTACTAATAACACACCAGGAAGGGATTTCACCTACCCACCTTGAGCCTTGAAAGATAGCCTTCCCCCCCCCCCCGAGATCAAAAACCCATACCCCAGGGCAAAAGGACTGGTAACTGTAAAATTGAGACTTAGCCCTGGGGTTTTTTATGGCTTCATCAGAATTCAGCAAACACCCTGAATTGGGGTTACATTTATTATACTGTTTCTGTTTAGTGTACTCTCTGTTTCGGTGTCCTCTCCTTTGAGTACTGTGCTTGTTTCTTTTTTTTTTTCTTTCTTTCTGTCTCTGTCTCTTTCTTGAGTTTTGTATTTCATTCTGTCTCTGTCTAGTTAGGCTTTTCCATATATTTGTCTTAATATGTACACACTTAGTTGATTTGTCTGGAAACATGTGTAGTTTGTGTGTGTAGCTAGTGATTGCTGCTAAGGAACAATGTTAACCTTGTCCTATTTAGGTACGCTATCAATGCTGCTGGCATATGTTGCTTGGGATCAATGCTAGCGAATGATGTTTTGGACTCTTGCGCATGAAGGTCCTCTCTCTGCTTTTCTTCTTCGTTTACTCCAATTTCTTCGTTTACTCCAATTTCTGCTTTTCTTCTTCGTTTACTTCGTTTACTCCAATTTCTGCTTTTCTTCTTCGTTTACTCCAATTTCTTCGTTTACTCCAATTTCTAGGCCTCACGCTGCTCTCAGTAACCCTCTTCAATGCGCAATCCTTAACCAAGAAGACACATATTCTCAATGATTACCTCCTGGATTCCAACCCAGACAGCTGTGCCATCACAGAAACCTGGTTAAAAAACTCGGACATTGCATTAACCAACCAACTACCTATCCAATCATATGACATCTTCACCTTCCATAGACTCAAAAAAAGAGGAGGCGGACTTCTTCTAGCCACCAAGAAAGAACTCAGACTGACCGCACATGCAATCAAGACAGAATCCAAACTGGAATTGGGTCTAGTCAAGTCAAAACATCTACAAATTCTGTTAGTCTACGCTCCCCCGGGAGTTCTAGAAACAGACCCCTCACCTCTCATAGAATCCATTGTGAAATATATCAACTCAGACCTTCCAACAATGATTATGGGAGATTTCAATCTCCATACAAATGCAATACCTCGTTCTGCGAACTGCGAAGCCCTCCTCACCACCCTCGGCGCTATGGGATTCATTCAGACCATCAACAGCCCCACACATAAAGCTGGACACACTCTGGATTTAATATTCATCAATTCTAATTTCACTTGCACAACAGAACCCACCTGTACCCCAATACCTTGGTCAGATCATTTCCTGATAGAATCTTCCTTCTCCACACTCAAACAGACTCACACCTCTCCACACCTCTCTACCATTCAATTCAGGAAAGCATGTCAATCTGATATTCTCAGCGATCAGCTCTCCAAAGAACTCTCTAACCTAGACTTAGCTAACCCTGAATCAGCCCTATCCTCCTGGCAAAAGATTACAGAAGCAGTCGCAAACAAATGATGCCCAATAGTCTCCAAATCAATCAACCCTACAAAAAAGGGAAATCAACCCTGGTTCAGCACCGAACTTAAACAGATGAAACAGAACCTACGCCATAAAGAAAATAGATGGCGCAAAACTCCCAATTCATCTACCCTCTCAGCATACAAGGGATTCTTACATCACTACAGGACCGCCATTCTACAGAAAAAAAAGGAATACTATGCTAACAAAATACACCATTTCCAGTATGATGCACAAGCCCTATTCTCTTACGTAACACAAATCACTAAATCTACCCCCCCACCTATACCAGACGAACAAGCTCTTTCCAAAGCAAAGGAGCTCGCTGCATTCTTTCAACAGAAGATCTTAAATACCTTCGCCCTCCTTCCTCCAATTACAACACCTCTCAAGTTAGGCGAGAATCCCAATTCTCTTACTCGACCTAAATTTGACAGATTCGAATCAATCTCCACTAAAGAGATTGAATCCCTGCTAAAAAGCCAGAAACCATCTAGCCATCCGGCTGATAATATCCCATCGAGACTCCTGCTGCTCATCCCAAACACAATCTCAGGACCTCTGACCAGCATCATAAACAGCCTTCTAACTCAAGGAAGCTACCCAGACAACCTAAAAACCGCCTCACTCAAGCCCCTCCTCAAGAAACACAATTTAGACCCAAATGTACCAGCTAATTTCAGACCCATTTCTAACCTCCCATTTCTTGCCAAACTAACGGACAAACTGGTAAACTCCCAGCTTTCTGAATACCTAGAAGACCACAAGATCCTATACCCATCGCAATATGGTTTCCGCAAATCACGCAACACGGAAACCCTCCTCATTTCACTTACAGACCATATAATCATGGGGTTAGACAAAGGACACTCCTTTTTACTAGTTCTGTTAGACATCTCGGCGGCATTCGACACCGTCAACCATACCATCCTGCTGGATCGCCTAGCAGATATCGGCATCTCCGGATCTGCCCACAACTGGTTCAAGTCCTTCCTCAGCAATAGGACTTTTAAAGTCAAAATTAACAATAAAGAGTCACCCCTAACAAAATCAACCCTTGGTGTACCACAAGGATCCTCCTTATCTCCAACCCTCTTTAACATATACCTCCTCCCCCTCTGCCAACTGTTAACAGACCTAAACCTAATTCATTATCTGTACACAGATGACGTGCAGATTCTAATCCCCATAACTGAATCAATCTCAAAAGCGCTCACCCATTGGAATAACTGCCTTCTATCCATCACTAACCTACTCAACAGCTTAAACTTGGTACTCAACGCCTCAAAGACAGAACTTCTCCACATCTCCTCAAACGAAAACAATATCTCCCCTCCATTACCACTCAATTCTCTCATTGCCTGTAAGCAGGTTAGAGACCTTGGGGCAATTCTAGACAATCGATTAAACCTAAAGAAAATGGTCAATACAACCTCCAAAGACTGCTTCTACAGATTTCAGGTTCTAAAACGACTGAAACCACTCTTATTCTTCCACGACTTCAGGACAGTTCTCCAAGCGCTTCTATTCGCCAAAATAGACTACTGTAGTGCCCTTTTCCTAGGCCTCCCCAAATTCACGACCAAACCACTGCAGATGATACAAAATGCGGCAGCGAGATTGCTGACCAGTACAAGCCGCGGCGAACACATCTCACCCATCCTCAAGAACTTACATTGGCTACCAGTGAATTTCAGGATTCTATACAAATCAATCACCTTAATCCACAAAACCATCCATCATCAACTTCAACTCGACCTGGAAATCCCATTCAAACTCCACAGACCTACTAGAGATATTCACAAAGGCACTCTGAAATATCCCCCCACTAAAGCCTCACGCCTCTCTACGACCAAAGACAGAGCTTTTTCGATAGCAGGCCCATCTATCTGGAATAGCATCCCATCAAATCTCAGATTAGAGCCATGCCTTTTAACTTTCAGAAAAAGACTTAAAACCTGGCTCTTTCACCAAGCCTTCGCCGATCCACCAGTCTTTCACTAGTTGTCCTTCAATCTAACCCAGCCTGGCATTTATACTCATGAACAATGGACTCTGAAACTTCTAGGTTAAACTTCCAGGTTAAAGTACCTTTTAAGCTTTAACCCGTACGCTCTTTGGTAATACGTTGTAATACGCTATAATTTCTTCCTGCCTTATCTTCCTTCCAGCTTGTTGCAAGCTTCCAAGCTCTCCTCCCCTGTTGATTGTAACTTTGACTTATTCCTACCTATTGTTATCTTCATTCACTTGAATTGTTACTCCAGTTATACCCCTTGTTAAATGTAAACCGATCCGATATGGTTATTTACTATGAAGGTCGGTATATAAAACTGTTAAATAAATAAATAAATAAATAAATAAATATTACACTAAGGGCCAGATCTTAAAATCTATGCACGGGCATAGATTTGTTCGTGCAACCCAGCGCGAACAAATCTACGCCCAATTTTATAACATGCACCACTGCCGCACAAGGGGGTGCACACGTGCACCTTGCATGCGCTGAGCCCGAGAGGAGCCCCGATGGCTTTCCTCATTCCCTCCAAGGCCACTCCGAAATTGGAGCGGCCTCAGAGGGAACTTTTTTTCGACCACCCCCACCTTCCCCTCCCTTCCCCTCCCTTCCCCTATCTAACCCACCCCCCAGCCCTAACTAAATCTTCTCCCCTACCTTTATTTGAAAAGTTATGCCTGCCTGAGGCAGGCGTAACTTGCGTGTGCTGGCTCGCCATCCGCCAGCACAGGCCGCTGTGCCGGGGGATTCGCCCCGCCCCAGACCGCCCCTGAACTGCCGCCACACCCTGGACCTGCCCCTGGACTGCCCCCTGACCCCACGGACCCGCCCCCTTCCCACCCCTTTTTCGAAGCCCTGGGACATACGCGCGTCCTGGGGTTTGTGCATGCCACCGAGCCTATGCAAAATAGGCTCGGCGCACGCAGGAACAGATCTTCTCAGGTTATGAGCATATGTTACGCATGTAGCCTTTGAAAATCTGCCCCTAAGCTTTAAATAAAAGGAAAGAAACTAACTGCCTTTCACCGAATCTCTTCTGAAAAACTACTGTGTTCCCTGAAGTGTGATCTTGATGGCTTGTTGCATTATTTTTTACTAACTAATTTCCAAATAATGGATAAGCAATAATCTCCATTTTGGATTGAAGGAACAGCAAGACTTAGTGTTTGAAAATCCACTCATTTCTACTCTTGCTTAAATATAGTTGCTATCCAAGGTATTCTTGAACAGTCAGTTATTCTAATAGTTTATTTTTTATTATTTCTGTACCTGAGTGTCTTTTAGTGCAGAGTGCATATATGAAGTCAGCTTGAGCATACTTACTTGTATTACTTTTGCTTAGATGTTTAAGTGCCCAGCAGCTTCTAACTGTTAACTGAAAATTATGTCTCTCTAAAAATTCCTCTCTCTTATTATTCTTTTCAGGATTTTATAAAACTTGGTGACTTAACTTCTAAAAATGTACCTCCTTCCCAGTGACAAAGGGGTTTGCTCTCCTTTATTGGCTATACTTCCAATTAAGGTTATTCTTAAAATTTTATCTCTTTACTATCAGTGTAATTTACCATTCACACTAATCCAAGCTGACTGAAAAATATGCCTGACCAAGGGGATCATTTATCAAAGTGCTATATGGCATTTTTGCATGCATTAAGGCATTTTTGCATGCGAAAAGCACCTTTAACACATGCAAAAATGCCTTTCACGCATGCAAAAACACCATAACGCATGGTGTGATGCAAATTAGGAAAAGGGGAGGAGTTTGGGATGGGATTTCTGGCCAAGTGGGCTAGCTTTGCAATGCTTTAATGTGGATTTTAACTACACCTTTTTCATTAAGCCATATGATATGGTTTTATTGCACTTTGCAATGTTTTCACAAATAGTGTTTTCAGTATTTTAAGCTGCTAGGAGGGAGAGAGAGAGAGAGAGAGAGAGAGAGAGAGAGAGAACAGCAGAGCTATAAGGCCATCATATTATGTAGGTATTTACACCTCTATATGAGGCCCACCTAGCTACTCGAGGTGAGGTTTAGGTATTAGTGTAGTGTAGGTATTGACATCTAGAGTGCGACATCTAGAGTGTAGAGTATTGACATCTAGAGTGTAGTGTAGGTATTGACATCTAGAGTGCGACGTATGAACAGAATAGTGTACTCATGAAGATTTGATGATCTTCGGAGTGAGGAAACTCACCCAAACATGAGATGTGTGCAGTGTTCTCTCAACCTAGCTTGATGTTACCCAGGTAGAGAGTCCATCAAGCTAGGTTGAGACAACATTGCACAAATCTCATCTTATGAGGGCCTTATAGCTAGTCTCTCTCTCTCTCTCCTCCAGTGGTTGTAGGTAGGAATTACAACAATTCTGGCACTTACCGCAAAGTGCGAAAATGTTATTGCAGTTTGCAGTAATACCTATGCAAAGTGCTAAGATAGCACACTTTGTGATAAACAGCCTATTACCTTAAAACACACCCCTTTTCCTATCACATGCAATATTTAGTGCATTTTGATAAATCCAGGCCCAAGACAATCAAAAGTGTCTCATTCAAGGAAACTGGTGTGCTTTGTTAGTTTTTCCTGAAATTCAGGAGCTCTAGAGCAATAGAGCCACTTGCAGGGGAACCTTTTCACACCCACTGGCTATTAGCTGAAAATAACCAGGGATTATTCTACACTCTACTTTCCAATCACTTTCCCCTTAGGAAACTGGAAACTTTATTGGAGCGGACTGGGAGGGAACTGGGAAAAACGGAAATTGCATCGCTGTTGATAAATTTAAAATACCCCCTCGCACATGGAAGAGGCCACCCGCCCACACATGCGCATGCAGCTATTAAAATCCGGCACGCATGTGTGCGTGAGAATCCTGTTTTATAACATGCATTCGCCAACACGTGTGCTGGGAATCACGCACACATGGATGTGTGCATGTTTTTTAAAAAAAAAATCTACCCCTAAATTAAAATATGATTTTAAACAACATTTTTGCCTTCGGCACAGAGGAATTCTGCTCAGATCAAGTTCAGCTGACACTGTGTCCCACAATTCTAAAACAACCTCTAATTTTCTGTTAAGTGGCATCCATACTCAGTTGACATTGAGAAGATAAATCTCAAAATGTATTCCAAGGTCATACTTATAGTACCCCACAGCCTATGACACTTCCTTGCTACAAGTGGACACTTTTCTAGACAATTTTTGGTGTCATCAAAATAGCTTAATAAGCTCACAAAAATCATAGCGAAGCTGATCACAGTGTAAATTTGGTGTTCTTATGCCAGCCCTGTCGTCATGTTGTTTTTCTCATCTTTTCATGAGGCTAACCAGGTTGCTAAGACAATAATTCCTAAACAGGCTTGTACTGAGCTCTATCCACTCTATCCACTGGATAAAATTCAGGCTGGATCAACAAAGTCATACTGGAATGAAGTCATCATACACAGTGCATATCATTTTTAGCACTCAAAAATGTTCCCTGTGTATCAAGAAAGAGGTAGAGGCTTGTCTAAGGCATCCTGCCACTTATTTATTTATTTAAAATCTTTTCTATATTGTCATTAAGTTATGTACCATCACAACGGTTTACATATAGGCATGTAAAGTAATGTTAAAATTGTATAGGGAAGTACTTTCTATCAAAAGTGCCATTAAGGTTCCAGTTACAATGTTTGAACAATAAAGAATGTTTAATGAATGTCATAAATTTTTGTCCATTTATACGTGTAAGAGGATTACTTACACGTATAATTCTTTTGTACTGTCTAGTTAATCTAACATTAGCGGTGGGATAATAAAATAATAAAATAACAAAATATGCACATATCTAATTACGTGCTGTGAGCTGATTTTGCCTGCTTTCAGAACAATTATGCTGATAAAATCAGTGATACCACTGGTGCTCACTTCAGATTTTTCCCTGGTGGGGTGTTTGCTTAGAGTCACCAACTTCTCTTCACCTATCCCCAAATTTTCATTTGATTTATTTTGCCTATTTTATATTATTTTGGCCAAATGACTGCAGCAATATTGCAGGCGCCATTTACAATCTTTTTGCTATATTTAGAACAGTGGTGTAGAAGTGTCTGAGGCCTCCAATCACCACACTGATGTAGCCCTAACATTATTTTTATTTATTTTATATTTTTTAACATTTTGTTGGTCCTCGTGGGTTTGGATCATGGCCCGGATGTGACGTCACCTTGACGTCATAGAAAATTGCAGCTTAACATTGTACCTCAGCCCCCAAGGGTTTTCTAGTGTCCCCCAGAAACCTGAACAAGTCTTCCCAATTCAAAATGCAGTAATGCAGATTTTCCTGTCACCACTGCAAATGGGAAATGGACTGCAGTGACAGTAGCTTTATCATCTCGCTGCTCGCTATGCTGCTACCCATGCCTGAAAAATTACATTTCCGGCACCACAAGAAACTCTCTCCTGCTTCCATGGCTGAGCAAAAATGCAGGGTCAATGCTGCCCGGCCAGCGATGACCCCCACCCCTCATTAAAAGAGAGATAGGGACCATGGGCAGCCAGCCATAATGCCTTGGCTGGCCCCTCCCCACACACATAGCCTCATGCCATGCAGTCCCCCAAAGTTTAGGAACAGATTACATTTTTATAACAAAGGCCATTCATTTTAATTCCCCTTCTCCAGTTCTGGCCAACACAGGAAGCAAAGGGATCTAGGGAGCAGCCGGTTGCACAACACCCACACAGGATTCCCCCCCCAAGGAACCACAGCCACCGGCCTCCAATGCCAGTGACCATCTCAGAGGGCACGCCACCTGAGTCAAGAGAAGCCATGTAAAGCTTTAAAAAAGGAGTATATTTTAACTCCATTTACATGTCCATTGTCTCTGCTTCTAAGACCTGCAGAGGGACTTCCCCACCCCTGTACGGGTTACATAACAGTGAAACTTGTGTGCACTGTGTGCATTAGCCAAGTTTACAGCAGCTGCTGAAACACCTGCCACAAAAATTCTTTTCTCCTTTATTTTTTTTTTCAATATATGTTTTGTTTTTTTTCTTAATAAGACTATTTTCCACCAGCGAAACTTCAGCCATATGTGTGGGACAACAGGAGCTGTTCTAACAGAACATCCATAGAAATAGAACGAGTTTCCTATTAGCAGAATTCCTGGTTTCCACCCACATATTTTTCAAGATTCTGAGGCAGTTTGTAAATTCTGTGGCAGATTGTTCAAAATTCTATGGCAATTATGTGGCAAATTTACATAAAGATTCACAACTCTGACCGTGCAATAAACTTTTAAATCTATTCTCATTACTGCATGTGTGCGCGCGTAAGTGGACACACAAAGATTTATCCTAGTAATGTATAAAATGTGTAACAGTACCTGCATGGTTTATAAAATACCACATATATATGCTCCAAAAGTACGTATTATATTTCAAAATGTACATATATTTCCAATGCAATGAAACCTTACATTTCTTACCTATTTTATAAACATTCTAGCCGTTAAGCCCATAACAACGGGCTACATTAACATTTTTTTTCAGTCCATTTCCTTCCCCCCTCATTCTCCCTCCCACTCTAGTCTCCCTTCCACCTCCCCCTCCCCTCACTCTCCTCCCCCTCCCCTCTCCCCTCACTCTCCTCCCCCCTCCCCCCACTCTCTCCTCCCACCCCACTCTCACCTCCCTCCCCTCACTCTCTCCCCCTCCCCCCTCCCCTCAGTCATTCCCTCCGCCCTCCCCTCAGTCACTCCCCCTCTCTCAGCTCATTCACAACCCCTTCGGATGGCGCAGACGGAAGATCTCCAGGGGAGGTCCCGCCCTCCCTCCCTCGTGCGCGCTGCCACCGCTACTGCTCTTCACTGGCGCTACTGCTCCTCGCTGCCACCGCCGTCGCCGCTGCCGCTACTGCTCCTCGCCGCCGCCACTACTGCTCATCGCCACGCCATTTTTGTTACAGGCAAGCTCTGACCGACGTGCTGCCCGCGCATGCGCGGTGGAGTTGCTCTCTACTGCGCATTTGCGGCACGTCGGTCAAGCTTCATTTATCTAGTAGATGAGCTTTGGGAATATTTTTCAAAAGCATTCACATGTAAATATAAATGCTCTTTACCCATGCTACACTATATGCCATTGAATTATCAATAGGTTTTACCATGTATGTGTAGTTTACGCGTGTAAATGATCTTTGAAAATTGCTATAACAGCATGATACATTTACATGCATAACTCCTTTGAAAATTACCTCCAAATATTATAGGTGTGTAAAAAACAGAGCATGTACATATAAAAACAGGAATTTTATAACATACGTGTGTATATGTTTTGAAAAAATGTTCTTACGCATGTACTTGAAATCTTCAGTTCGCCAATATTTCCACCAGTTCACTCAGTGCATCTTCAGTTAACCTAGACCCTCTAGCTTTTCCACCAGGCCTCCCATCCAAAAATTGCAGGCAACAGACAAGAGTAATTTCAATTGTGCTAGTCAATTAACAGGTGTAACATTGTGCAAATAAGTTACATACTTTATACATGAATATCTCTTTAAAATATCACCTTCCATGCATATCTCTTGACCCCATCCCAGAATGCCCCACCCTGTTTTTGTGTTGATAAATGTGTGCTTGAAATAAAAAATATACAAATACTTTTGATGTATATAAAATAGCATATATGCAAATGCAGGCTACTTACATGCATATATGCTAATTTTCCAAATGTACTCAAAAGATTTGAAAATATCATTTACATGCGTACTTTTCCTTCCACAAGCTAAACATGACCCAGGGAGTGTCTCCTGGGAAGGCAATTTTCAGACAGCCAGATAACACAGGTAATGCTATGTAATCATATACATTGATTTGAAAATTGCCTGCCCCATATACTTTCTGGACTATTATCATGTATTTCAATCTTTTCATAATATTAAGTTGGACAAAAAGTATAGATTTATCTTCATAAGTTTTCCCATACTTTCAAATGGAAATATTTGAAAGCAATTCTTTTTGTACTGTGAATTTATTAGAATTGATAGAAACCAAAGGAACCCCTCAAAAATGCATAAATGTTGTCCTTAGTAGGAACTTTGAGTCTGTCAGGTGGCCAGCGGCCGGGGCTAGTCTCTGGGGGTAGCCCTCCAGCCAATCTGAAGGCCCTTTCAGACCACAGATAAGCGTGAGCCCCTGTGCCACAACTCAACCTGCACAGCCCCGGGGCTGGCCGAAGTCTATGCTGCTGGCGAGTGAGCGCATCCAAGCACGAGCTAGGCAGATGCTGAAGACACAGAGTCCAAGCAAGACAAGACAGCAGGTGAAGACTAAAGACAAACGCCTGAATTTTAAGAGGCCCGTGCACGTAAAATCCGGGGGTTGTACGCGTGGCCATGCTGTGCGCGTGCCGAGCGCATTTTAGAAATGCCCAGCCACGTGCATAATCCCCGATACGTGCAGAAGTGCCAGGCCATGGAAAAGGGGTGGGCCGGGGGGGGGGGGGCAGGATCTGGGCGGGGAGGGGGCTGGCCAGGACCCCGGCCATTAGACCCTGATCCGGAGAAGCACGTGCCGGCAGTCGGCCAGCACACGGAACTAACTTCATCTATTCAAATTCTGGACAAATATCATTAGTATTAGTGAGAAATTTTCAAAACTACCAAAGGCCATTGACACTTTCCCTCTGAAAATTGCCTAAGGAAAAAGTACTCACAGAGATTTGCACTTGCTCTTTCTCTGGATACTTTTTTCCCCCTGTAATACAATGCATGTAGTTTCGAAAGTAGAAAGCTACGCATATTATTGCCTCTCCCACCCTAACCACGTCTCTGAGCCCTCCTACTTTTCCCGTGGGCTCAGAACAAGACTTATTGATCCAACATGCACATTCATCCAGGGAAAAGGTAGGCAATATTCAGACAGCCTATTTACCTGGGTAAATGGATTTTCAAAATTGCCCTCCAAAAGTTTATAGCTTTAAAAACTGATGAAGACCATACAAACTGCGTTTACAAATTAAGATTAGCATTGTTTTCCACTAATCTATGCATACACTTACACAAATGTATGTACCACACCAATAAATGCCTATTCAAAAGAAGGTATGCATGGCATTGTCCCCTACTAAGCTCCTAAAATAAATATCAGGATTAAAAGAGTTACATAAGAGATAGGCTAAGTAAGAACTTGGTTAATATAAAGACATAATAAGTAATGTAGCTAAATTTTTATTTAAGAATGAATTCATTAGTCATGGTTGACAAACAGGAGTCTTGGAATTGTTAAATAAAATAGAGTTGCTTCCTCCTCCTCCTGAAATTGACTGGAAAAGTCACTCTGGTAACATATTAAGTTTGTTCTCCTTGGGTGTTTGGAGAGCCAAATCAGCTAATCAAGTTTTGGAATTTGTAGCACACAAACTCAACTTTGGCAAGATGTCAGCTTGTTTCTAGGAGTAAATAAGTGGTAACATTTGCTTGGAAACAGATAAATGGCTACAAAAGATAGTTTTTGGATATAAGAGCTTTTTATTTTACAATTATTTTGAAAGCAGTATTTACATTACTTCAGAAATTGTAACCATTCATTTTTCAAGAATCGATACTGATATAGTTGAGCATCCACCATGAACCACACTAATAACCTTTATAAAGACTGACAGAAATTTGTATATTAAAAAGTGTTATAAAGTCTGTTTTTCTATTAAATACTAAAGCATTAAGATATCATGAATTTTAGCTATGCAAAGGCCAATATTAAAAAAAAATGTAAAACATATAGTGCCGGATTTTAAAAGCTCTACACGCGCCGGGCCTATTTTATAAAGGCCCGGTGATGCGCGTAAAGCCCCGGGACGTATCTAAGTCCTGGAGCTTGCAAAAAAGGGAGGTCCGGGTGCAGAGCGTGGGCGGGGTGGGGCGGTCCGAGGGTGGGGTGTGGTGTGGCCAGAGACCTCCGACACAGCGGCCATTTGCTCTGTGTAGGAGGATCGCATGCTGGCAGGCTGCCGGCATGCGCAAAAGGTTTGATAATAATTTTGGGGGGTTAGAGTGTGGCTGGGGGGGGGGGGGGGGGGAAGTGTGCGCAAGTTATAAAATCGGGCGTACATGTGCGCGTGCCGGGTACAGCGCGCACATGTACGCCCATGTGCAGGTCTTAAAATCTACTCCATAACTTTTCCAGCTAAATTTAGATGGTTACATTTATCTTGGATATGCAGTGGGATAAATGTCCTGCTGAATATCCCCAATTAAATTTATCCAGATACCTCTAGCTGGATAACTTTAAATCTAGCCAGCTATCTTTTGAATATTGCCAGTTGTTTAAATTTTTATGACCCTGTATGACCGGATAACTTTAGACTTAATTTGCTATATTCAACAGAATAGTAAGTAAGTTACCATGTTGGTAGCTTACGCTTCCAACATTGCTGACAGCAGTACAGAAAGTGCATGCCAGGATCACGATAGCAGCACACCGCCATCCCCGCAGAGATAGAGATTTGCAATGGTACCAGGAGGGTCAGAAGGTTAGGGTAGTGGTAGGGCGGGGCGAGGGAGGGAGGCACAGGATGGCTCATTATTAGAAAATTATTTTGAACAGGAGGGCGGAGTAGGGACAGAGGGAGGCTGACCTGAAGTGGGGCCTGGAGCATCCCCTAGGTTCTGGTCTGGTCCAGTGCCTTGGGGGCACTCTGGGCCCCACTAGACACCAGTGATATCTTCTAAAAGTATGGGGAGATCTAATGAGGGAGCCCACTAGACATCAGGACCTATTTCAAAGAAGCGGTGTTGGATGTTGGGGTCGGTACACACCAGGGACTACTTTTAATGATGGGGGGGGGGGGGCTAGATGCTTTGTGGTTGGGTTTGGAACCCAGGGGGGACTATTTATGTAAAGGGGAGTGTATGGAGAAGGGTGTGGTGAATCATCGCAGAATTATTTTGGATTATTTTTAAACATTGGGTACTATTGTGGATTGGGGGTGGTTTATGGGTTGCATGGCCCTTTTAGAAGATGGCAGTCCCATACAAAGAGGGCCACCATCGTGCATTTTAAAATTTTCCCTGCAATATTCTTTATCTTGGTATTTTTCTGTGAGAAAAAATATCACAGGGAACCTGCTGCAATGTTCTATTGAGGAGGGGCCAAACATCGCAGGAACATCATCCCCCCCCCCCACACACACACACACAATATTTCTCCCCTACCACTGTAAAATATAACACTATATTAAATCTCCCCCTTATCTGGCTAACTCTCAATATCAGAGTTAGTCAAATAAGTTACCTGGCTAACTTGTCCTTCTGGTGGAATTCCCCTGAAAATCCCATTATTTGTCCAGTTAACATTTAGCCAGATAATGACTTATACAGTTACAAGTTAGTGAGATAATTACTGAGGATATTTAAAACTCGGCATTTATTGGCCTCCATGTATTCAGATTAGACGAAAGTAGCTAGAGTTCATTCCCACAGGATAGAAAGCAACCACTGGGAAAGTAAAGGCAATAATTTAGGATCACAGAAGTAATTGCTGTAATGTTCTGTCTAAACTGCATGGATGTACAACTTTACTTTATTTACAGTTTCTTTTTCTTTTATTCTGCTTATATGAAAAGACAATCTAAGCGGTGTACAATTTACACACATATTATATATAAAAAAAACAAACATTACAAATAAACATACAACTTAGTTAAAGGCATCATAATAAATAAGCCTTCAATTTTTTTATAAAACAACTGTAGACAGCTTCTGAGTCCATGCAAGTGAAGACCTGGCTGCTTTTCAGCTCCACGTTCTGGTTGCCTGCAGCCAACCTGCTGAGCCTGTGTGAGTTATCGGACCCACCTCTTGCAGCTCTGCTGTGGCAGAAAGGAGAGAGGACATGGCAGAGTTGGAATTTACTCTTCTTACTGGTATAATTCTACTTTTTGCTCCTGCCAGTTGTCACTCCTGATGCCTACCTCAAGAGGTTTCAGGGGTAGGGAGCAGAGCTCGTTGCTTGAATGTGATCTCAGTGCATGTTTGCTTCCAATATGGGGGAGACGATGAAGGCGCCTGCAGTGATCTAAGAAGGAGGGGGAATGTATGCAGTAGGATGGATGCTAGAGAAGATGGAAAAAGGCAGATGTTGGAGAAAGAGGGAAAAGGTAGGGGGCAGGTGCTTAGGGAACAACCTCTGCTATTACTGGCATCAGTAGCATGGGATCTTCTTAGTGTTTCATAGGGATGTGCATTCATTTTCAATGAATGTGCAATCCGCAACGCATAAGTCCCTATTCGTTGTATTTGTGGGTTCACGAAATGCATGGCGATCTCCCACGAATAAAACATATCATAATAGTTTCATTCTTTTGGTTCGCAGTGATTTATTAGCAGCCATTTGAAATAGGAGAAGGCCATGTGGGAGTATCCATAGCAAAAACCAGCCCTTTCCTGTGAGTCATAACTGACCTCACAGCCCTGTCATAGAGTGGGTCAGACAGGTTGGCAAGGAGATGAGAATGCAACCTATCAGAGCTAAGCATTTTTCTAATGTAGCCAATCGCCGCTCTCACTCAGTGCTCTGTGATGCTGTTCCTGATGACACTATACTATTTATACCTTAAGCACGCAATGTACCATGCTCTTTCTTTGTGAGGGTGGTCCGGGGAGGTGGCTTTACTCAGAGCTAGTCTGAGTGTCTCAAATACGTATTCAATTGCTAGCTACTTTGATAGAATTTTCCATTGAAAAATATATTTCTTCGTTTGTGCTGCTGTGACAGCCAGGCTTTTTTTAACTGCCCTTTTTTTTTTTTTTATTGAATTCAGATTGTCTCTCCCACTGAGACAAGCTGCTAGCAGTGGCATATTGCTGCTTATTTTAGCCCTGGGGTAGGTTGCAAGCAGGATTTGGGTGTTGTGTGTAGGAGATATATTCAATTTCTAGCTAGTTTGATAGAATTTTCTATTGAAAAAGATATTTCTTCATTTTTGCTGCTGTGCAAGCCAGGCCTTTTTTAAAACTGCAGTTTTTTTTTATTGAACTCAGACTGTCTCTTTGTGCTCTTTTAAGCCAACAAGGCAGTGCACTGGGCATCAGTGGGCAGTTTTTCAGACTCAGAGTAGGCCTCTTTTGTAGTTACAAGTTTGGTGTGTGCACATACAGCGGTCCCAGTTGTAGTGTACATCCAGGCACTGCCTCGTGGGCCTGTGGGCAGTTTTGCAGACTCACATATATTGGGACAGCGGTGCTCTTTGAAGCCAAATCCCTACAGTACGATTGTCTCCTATTGTTGAAGGACATGCTGTTAGTAAAAGTCTGTGAACAGGAGTGCCATAGGCAGAGACACATTAGGCATGAAGCAGAGGAGGAAACAGCGGACACTTCAGAGAGTAGTGCTAGCCCAAGCAGGAGCAGCACTCTGTCAGTGACAGCTAGTACTTCCTCCTCCACTTCAGTACGCCAAAGCCATGTTGCCTATACAAAATCATCTGTTCTGGAATGGGCTAGAGAGAAAGCAGCTGGCATGAGTGACTCTCAGCCCACCCAAGCAAAGGAGACACCAGCACAAATGTCAGTGGCCCGGTATCTCTCAGAGCCCACAGAGGACATGCAGACAGATTTGCTGGCATATTGGTCACACAAGTCCACTGTCTGGCCACACCTAGCCAAAGTGGCTCAGAGATCTGTCATGTCCACCAACCAGTGTGCCCAGTGAACGTGTATTTTCAATGACAGGGGATATCATGAGCCCTCACCGCTCAAGGCTGGCACCAGAGTTGATGGAACTGCTAGTGTTTTTGAAAGTAAACCTGACTTTGCTTGGGTTTCCAAATTTTGCCTATGAATGGCAAGCTGAAAAAAAGCAATTGAAAGCCTTGCAGCAGCTCCAACTGCCTCCTATGCTCCAGATAATATAAGCACTGCAGCACATGTACCTGTCCGTCCACTATCTATTTATTTATTTATTTAGCATTTTTCTATACCGACTTTCCAATAACAGAATTATTGATCAATTCGGTTTACATTCTCAACAATAACAATGACAAGTAAATGTCTTACAATGAACAGGTCGAATTAACTTGGATTAAGATATATGGGGTTAATAACATAATTAAAAGGTACGGTGCCTAATGTAGTCTAGCTAAACAGGTGGTATTATAATGTTATTAGATAATTAGACTGTCAAAGAATATGTGATTTCTAGAGAAGGTCTATATAGTTCTCTAGCGTGTTCCCACGGAGGGGATCATTGGCAGGGATATTCCGCAAGTTGATGTTAAGGGAAAGCTTGGTTGAATAACCAAGTCTTGAGTCGTTTTTTAAATGTAATGGAGCATTGCACTGATCTGAGATCTGACGGGAGAGTGTTCCAGATTTTAGGACCTGCTGTGGAGAAAGCTCTTTTGCTTAATGCTGACTTCATCGGTGGGATTTGAAGGTTGTTTTTGTATGCTTGTCTCACTGGTCTGGTAGAGGTGTGGAGTTGGAGAGGGAATTTGAGCTCGAGTGGTGCCAGGTTGTGTAGTGCCTTGTGGGTTACTGAGAGCACTTTGAAAAGTATTCTGAATTTGACGGGAAGCCAGTGTAGGCTTTTTAATATGGGTGAGATGTGGTCTCTTTTGTTGGACTTGGTTAAGATCCTCGCTGCAGCGTTTTGCAGCATCTGTAGCGGTTTTATGGCGTTTGCAGGGAGACCGAGTAGAAGTGAGTTGCAGTAGTCTATTTTCGTGAGAATGATTGCTTGTAGAACTAATCGGAAGTCTTTAAAATGTAGGAGAGGTCTCAGTCTTTTTAGGACTTGTAATTTGAAGAATCCGTCCTTTACGATGTTATTTATGAGTGATCTGTAATTCATTTGATTGTCCAGTATAATTCCTAGATGTCCGACTTGTGGGGTCATTGTTAATTGAGTAGACATGATGGTACTTGGAAGTGTGTTGGTTCCATTTTGGGAGATGAGGAGATATTCTGTTTTGTTTTGATTAAGGATCAGGTTGAGGCTAGTAAGTAAGTTGTTGATGGCTTGTTGGCAAGAGTTCCAGAAGTCCAGAGTTTTTTGGAGAGATTCCGTAATTGGAATCAGTATCTGAACATCGTCTGCGTATAAGTAGTGGATGAGATTTAGGTTGATGAGGAGCTGGCAGAGTGGTAGGAGGTAAATATTGAATAATGTTGGAGAGAGTGACGATCCTTGTGGGACTCCTAAGTTGCAGGTGACTGGTTGAGATTCTTCCTTGTTGACCTTGACCTTATACTGTCTGTTCTGTAGGAACGATTTGAACCAGTTGAGGGCCTCATCTCTAATACCTATGTCTGACAGACGATCTATTAATGTGTTATGATTGACCGTGTCAAATGCTGCTGTTAGATCTAGGAGGATGAGGAGACAAGGATGTCTGTTTTCAAGATTCAGTAAAATAGAGTCCGTTAGTGAGATTAGTAGAGTTTCAGTGCTTCGAGATTGGCGGAAGCCGAACTGCGATGGGGAAAGAATGTTGTGGTCGTTTAGGTATTCTGTTAGTTGTTTATTTGCAACTCGTTCCAAGATTTTTGCGATGAACGGTAGATTAGCTATTGGACGAAAATTAGCCGGGTTTTCTGGAGAAAGATTAGGTTTTTTTATTAGTGGTTTTATGATTGCCATTTTTAGTGGGTCAGGTACAAGCCCTTGAGAGAAGGAGCAATTGATGATTTGTGCGATGGGTTTGGAAATGGTTTCAGCACAAGAGATGAGGAGATTGGTGGGTATGGTATCCTGAGGGTGTGAAGAAGGTTTGAGCTTTTTTAGGATATTTTTGACCTCTAAGGATGTCCCTGTCTAGGCCGTACATTTATTTTTGACCTCTAAGGATGTCCCTGTCTAGGCCGTATTTTTGACCTCTAAGGATATCCCTGTCTAGGCCGTACATTTATTTATTTATTTATTTATTTCAGATTTTTATAAACCGGCATTCGAGACAGCAGTCACATCGTGCTGGTTCACATAAAACAGGGGTGCATAGTAAACATAACTATAACAATGGTGCTGAAAAGGCAGTTACATATAACAGGGTGATAAGAACTTGGCTGAGAAGGAAGAGAAAGGACAGGTTATTAATTCACAAAGGTAAATGATAGAAGATAAGGTTAACCATGGTGTAGTTGGAGATTAGTTAACCATCCTACAAGTTAACCATCCCTACAAGGGCCTGACTTCAAACGCTATGCCTGTCTGAGTTTAGTTCCAGTATTTCTAATTTCAGTTTCATGTATTTGTGCATCACTTTTTTCCAGAATATTCTTTTTCCTGTTTTGCAACATTTGGAATGTAAGAACATAAAAACATGACTTTAGATGTTTGGAGCTTGCATATTTCATATGCTCAATAGTTTTCATGACCTTCATAATATGGGCCATTTTCCATAAATCTTTCTTAGGTGCCAACATTAATGTTTCTAGTACTATAGAAAACTAGTGGTAGTTGCACTCTAGTTCATGCTCTATGTACCCGTAGTTTACAGAGGTGTTTGGGTAATTGCCAGGTTCTTGTGGCCTGGTTTAGCCTCTGTTGGAAACAGGATGCTGGGCTTGATGGACCCTTGGTCTGACCCAGCATGGCAATTTCTTATGTTCTTATGTTCTTAACTACAAAGTCAACATAGGTTGATATTGTAGATTTGGACTTGAGTAGCGGTTTTCTTATGTCTGAGAGCTCTTCAAGTTCCTTTCTCATCAGCTGAAGTGCATAAGTACAGTTAATAGCTTCTGGGTATTTACAAGGGCTTGACCTCAATCACTGTGCCTGTCCATCCAGGCATTACCTCCCTACAAGGGCTTGACCTCTAATGCTGTGCCTCTCCATCCAGGCCTTACGTCCCTACAAGGGCTTGACCTCTAATGCTGTGCCTGTCCATCCAGGGCTTACATACCTACAAGGGCTTGACCTCTAATGTTGTGCCTGTCCATCCAGGCCTTATGTCCCTACAAGGGCTTGATCTCTAATGCTGTGCCTATCCATCCAGGCCCTATGTCCCTACAATTGCTTGTCCTCTATTGCTGTGCCTGTCTGTCCAGGCCTTATATCCCTACAAGGGCTTGACCTCTAATGCTGTGCCTGTCCGTCCACTGTCCAGGCCTTATGTCCCTACAAGGGCCTGACTTCAAACGTTGTGCCTGTCTGTCCAGCATAGAGCTTGGATATTTCATTTGCTCAATAGTTTTCATGACCTTCATAATATGGGCCATTTTCCCTAGATGTTTCTTAGGTACTAACATTAATGTTTCTAGTGCTATAGAAAACTGGTGGTAGTTGTACTCTAGTTCATCCTCTGTGTTCCCATAGTTTACAGAGATTTTGTAGATTTGGACTAGAGTAGAAGTTTTCTTATTTCTGATAGTTATTCAAATTCCTTTGTCATCAGCTGAAGTGCATAAGTACAGTTAATAGCTTCTGGGTATTCACTAGACGCCAACAGAACCACCATACTCTAGGGGCCAACCCATTTCAGGGAGCCCTTTCCTGCTAAAGGAAAGGGAACTCTCCCTGGGTGTAGCCAGCCTAACTCTTAGTACCGTTGACTCATGTTGAACCAGAGCTGCTGTTCACATGGAACCTCCTCCACATCGACTCACCATTCTTGAAGGCTCGTGCTCCACTCTAGGGGCCAACCCATTCTAGGGAGCCCTTTCCTTTGTGCAGGAAAGGGAACTCTCCCTGGGTGAGGCCAGCCTATCTCTTAACACCCGCTGACCCATGTTGAACCGCTGTTCACATGGAAACCTCCTCCACGTGAACTCGCCACGCTTGAAGGCTCATGCTCCACTCTAGGGCCCAACAGCCAATGCTAGGGAGCCCTTCCCTGCGCAAAGGAAAGGGAACTCTCCCCGGATGTAGCCAGCCTATCTCTTAACACTCGCTGATCCATGTTGAACCGCTGTTCACATGGAAACCTCCTCCTCCTCTGCCTTCAAAATTCTCGTTTGTAGATCTGCTATGTCCACTAGATTTTAAAAGACCAGCAAGAGCTCACTAGACACCAACGGAAACACCCCACTCTAGGGGTGAACCCGATCTAGGGAGCCCTTTCCTGTGCAAAGGAAAGGGAACTCTCCCCAGGGCCAGCCTTTCTTGCCCCTATCAAAACCACAGGGACCAGACTACCTCCGCTCTGCCAGCCTGTCTTGTCCCTATCAAAACCACAGGGGCCAGACTACCTCCGCTCTGCCAGCCTTTCTTGTCCCTATCAAAACCACAGGGACCAGTCTATCTCCGCTCTGCCAGCCTGTCTTGTCCCTATCAAAACCACAGGGACCAGACTACCTCCGCTCTGCCAGCCTGTCTTGCCCCTATCAAAACCACAGGGACCAGGCTATCTTCGCTCTGCCAGCCTGTCTTGCCCCTATCAACTTTCTGCCACTCTGTCTTGTTGCCAAACACCAGATGACTCACTCTACTCCTTGTGGTGTTCTTGCCACTATCATGGTTCCTCAGTGTGTTGGTGCTAGTCTTTCTGCTGCTTTTTCCCTTTATCGGTGCCTTGTGTTTTTTTCTGACACTCTTTCTGCTTGCTATGTTCCCCCTTCATTGTGCTTTAGGATGTTGATGCTACTTGCCTTGCCACTTTGCCTGTTGTACTACCTTCGAGGGTTCATGCAACTGTTATCGGTGCTCTCTTTTGAAGCTGTGGTGTGTGTTTTTGACACTCTCGCTGCTGCTTTGCACCTCTGTTAAAGCCCTCTTGCCACTCCTGGTACCCCATTTGCCCCTTTACAGTGCCTTAGGCTATTGATGCCACTTTGGTGCCACTTTGCCACAGTCTAAGTACCTTGGAGCTCTTTTCTCGTTCTGATGAATGCTCCCCAGAAGTTTCATCAGAATTGATAAGAAAACCCCAATTCTGCAGCCAAAAATAGGCTGCAAATACTTCCCCCATTGACTTTAGTGGGAAAAAGGACAACGAATAAAACTAATCAACGAATTGGTTTTTCCCCCTATGAAACTAATACAACGAATTTGGGTCCTGGGAAAACGAAAACCGAATCAAAATGAATTTTTTCCTTCTGCACATCCCTAGTGTTTGGGTACTTGCCAGGTACTTGTGGCCTGGTTTGGCCTCTGTTGGAAACAGGATGCTGGGCTTGATGGACCCTTGGTCTGACCCAGCATGGCAATTTCTTATGTTCTTATGCTGATGAATGGGGAAGAGGCAGGGTTAGATGCTTGAGAAGGGGGAAGACTCAGAGGAAAGGGTAGGAAGAAGAGGGGGAACATGCTGGAAAAAGGAGAAAAGGTAGGGCAAAGAGGCTGAGGAAGGGGTGGAAAGAAGGAGGGGCAGATGCCAGAGAAAGGGGAAAAGATATGGGGCAGATGCTGGGAGAAAAGGTAGTAACTGATACCTGGGAAGAGGGAAATAGAAGGGGGCAGATGGTGGGAGAGGCGGAAAGAAGCAATGGGCAGATGTGATAGAGGGGAGGAAAAATGGGGGATCGGTGGAGGCAAGAAATGCGGAGGGATAAGAAAGAGGCATTATAGGGATGAGGAAGATCTAAAGATGGAACAATAAAGTAAGAAGATGGAGATGGGAGACAAAGAAAAGGAATGGAAGCACGCGAAAGAGGACAATATAGGAGGGGTAGGTGAGGGAGCTGTAAGGTTTGAGAAGAGCTAAGGATTGAGAAGAGAAGATACAGGGAAAGGGAAGAGACAGAGGCTGAGACAAGAAAGATGAAGAGAATGAAGAAAAAGGAGAAAATTAGAGCTTGAGTCCCACCCAGCACAATTTGTTTGTTATAGGCGGATGATAAATATTTTAACGATTAGCTAAATAAAGGTAGGTGGAGGCGGGGGTAAAAGTAGCAGATGGTGGGAACTTCTCTCTACTTCCACTGCACACTTGCAGTTATGTGCACAATAGTAGTGCACGGCACGCTCTCTCCAACCACTCCAAACATCCCAAGTTCCCTCCTAAATAATTAGATGAGATATTGGGTGGGGTGGGGAGAGCATGCAGCAAGGAAGGCTGAAATTATGTGCTGCCCAAAAGCAGTGCATACCCACAAAAAAATTAGGGGGAACGTTAGTCTGCTGATATTTTCCATCAGATCTAATTTGAGAATGTATGATTAAGCAATGCAAGTGATATAAATTTCCAAACAACAGGCAAGAAACTAGCTAATTGGATAGTATTAGTAATAACTAAGAACATAAGGGCCAAAATAAGGTCCATTGAACTCCACATCCCTTCTCTGACAGTGGCTAGTTCAGGTCTCAAGCACCCATCAGATGCTCAAGGATTGATCTATTTCTCCTATCTCACTTCCAGAGACAAGCTCTGACTTTCCCAAGCCTACCTGGCTAATGACTGTTTATGGACTTTTCCTTCAGGAACTTGTCCAACCCTCTTTTGAACCCCACATTTTCTGGCAAAAGATTCCACAGCTTTATTGTGTGCTGTGTGAAAAATGTTTCCTACATTTTATTTTAAATTTGCTAGTCTCTAGTTTCATGTAGTGTCCCCTAATACTGGTGTTATATGAAAGGATAAATAACTGGTTTCGATATACCCGTTCCACTCCAATCATGATTTTATAAATTAAAATCATATCACCTCTCAGTCATTTCTTTTCTAAGATAAAGAACCCTAACATGTTTAGCCTTTCCCCAATGGGGAGCTTTTCCATCCCCTTTATCATTTTTGTCATTCTTCTCTCTGTTTTATGTCTGCTTTGAATTTTGTTGAGATGAAGTGACCAGAACTGCACACAGTACTCAAGGTGTAGTTGCACCATGGATCTATAAAAAGGCATTATGATATTTTCAGTTTTGTTCTCGATTCCGTTCCAAATAATTCCTAACATTTTATTAGTTTTGTTCTCTATTCCTTTTCAAATAGGGCCAGATTTTAAAATCTACGCCCAATTTTATAACATGCGTGCTCAGCCGCGCGCATGTTATTAAATCCAGGTTCGGCGCGCGCAAGGGGGTGCACAATTGTGGAACTTGCGCACACTGAGCCATGCAGCTTTCCTCCATTCCCTCCACCCCACCATCTTCCCCTCCCTTCCCCTACCTAAACCGCCCCCCAGCCCTACCTAAAACCCCACCCTTACCTTTAATTTTTAAGTTGCGCCTGCCTCCGGGCAGGCGTAGGTTGCGCGCGCCGGCGACGGCTGGCCCGCGATCCAGGGCACAGCAGCAAATGGCCACTGTGCCTGGAGGCTCCGGCCCCGCCCCAGGCCCGCCCACTCCCTGCCCATTTTTTCAAGCCCCGAGGCTTACGCGCGTCCCGAAGCTTGCGCGTGTCGCCGAGCCTATGCAAAATAGGCTTGGCGCGCACAGGAGGCTTTTAAAAGGGTTAAGCGCGTAACCCTTTTATAATTCGCCCCACAATTCCTAACATTTTATTTGCTTTTGTTTACTGCTGTCACACACAAGATATTGTCAATACCTTTTTAGTCCACCAACTGATTGGTGTGTCTCAGAGTTTTTGGACTGTTTAAGGATTTTGGACTTTATTTCTAGAACTTTTTGCTGGGTTATCTAGTCCAGCTTAGGAAGGGAACTCACCCTGCTCAGGAAAAGGCTAGGAAGAGAGAACCCCAGTTTTTCCATCTCACATTCAGTGGTTGGAGGAGTAACTCTGTCTTTTTGTGAAACGTTTTGATTTTTTTTGTCAATTTTGACATTTTGGTTTCATAGGGAATTTTCTGCCACTCGTCCTACCCAGGAGTGGGGAACGAGAGGAAGTTTCCTTTCTGTTCTACTGTTGTGATTTTCATTCAGTTAACATTTATTTATTGATTGATTGCTATATTTATAACTCGCCTACACCAAAGCTTAGGGCGGCATACATAGACCATGCACAATCAAAATAAATATAAAAGCAAGAACGAGGGACAAAAAACACAACTTAAACATCCAGGCATGTACAGCTTATTTCAAAATAGAACCAGGCCTTAATTTTACAGAAATGCATGTTGAAACAAAAGTTTTTAACAGGCCCTTAAATGTCTTGCCACAGTCTGTCAGTCTAAGTTCCTGAGGAAGCGAGTTCCAAATTGTCAGAGCTGCCACAGAGAATGCACACTCCCTCGTATCTGCCAGTTGAACCTGATCTATATTCAGAACATCCAGCAGGCTCCTATGTGACAATAGAAATGCCCTTGTAGGTTTGTAGATCCTAAGCATAGTGTTAACCCATGAGAGGGAAGTCATGGACAACAACTTATGAATAAGCACTGCAAACTTATGTTCGATCCTCCACTGGATTGGCAGCTAGTGGAGGTCAAAGAGGATTGGAGTGATGTGGTCCTATACTAGGAGCAGAAATTAGCCAGGCAGTCGCATTTTGTAACAGTTGCAAAGCTTAAGAAATAAATAAACAGTGAGAAACCTAAATAAAGCAAATTGCAATAATCCTAGTGCAGTCATTATAATAACTTGGATCAACTGATCAAATGTTCAGAGATTGCAATAAGGGTTTGAGATTGCATAATAATCGCAGTTTATAAAAATCAGATTTAATTATGGCCTTAACTTGATGGACACCAGACAGCTTGGAATCTATTATCATCCCGAGACTCCTTGCCTGCATGATGACTTTCAACTCCTCATTTTCAACCTTAATATGAGGAGGTGTTGGCTGAGTGTCACTGCACTGGATCGGACTACAATTTCAGTTTTAGACAGGTTCACTGCCAGTTTATTATGAATAAACCAGTGTCTCAACGTAATTAATCAAAGGGTAATTCTAAATGACTTCTCAGCCCGTGACTGACTCACAGAGATTTAAAACTGTATATCATTGGTATACAATCAAAACCCTTCACACAGCTTAGTCATTAGTTTATGAAGCAGCTCCAGATGCATATTGAATAAAAGTTCCAACAAGGTCAAACCCTGCGGAACGGCTGTCGGCAATGGGTACCAATAGCAGCTGGTTTCACCTACCCTCACATGTTGTTTCCTCTCAGATAGGTAAGATTGAAACCAGTGAAGAATGGCACTTACAATACCTACTTCCCTCAGCCAATACATTAGAATTTGTGATCAACCATGTCAAATGCCAATGATGAGAACGTGGAAAAGGGCAAAGGATTTCATCTATAGAAATTCACAGAAGTCTCTACCCTTTTGGAGAGAATTGGAGCCTATCCAAGCTTCTGTGACCACAGGTATTTTTTCTCCCTTTTGGGAGAAAGAGATGTTTGGCTAGATTATTCTATCATTCCTGGGAAACTTACTTCTCATACCCTGGAAGGAAGGACATCCTAGGACCTGTAATACTGAGGGAATCAGTGCTAAATGATTACCAATGAAGTGTAACTAAGAGGAAGTGTGTTTAGTGCCAAAAGATTACAATTGAAGATCTGCTGCAGTAAAGTTTAAGTTTGGAACACCCATCCCGAATGTCCAGTCTGCTTATTTGGTAACTTCATCCACCTGGGTTACGCCTACTGAATTATCTCTTATTGAAAAGGTTTGTCCCCTGCATTTTGGGTCTTGGAGATTTATCCTCCCCCCTCTTTTGGAGAATCCATACCCTAAGGCTGTTGGCAAGGCCAGCTCTAGGCTAACTGGCACCCTGTGCAAAAATTAAAATTTCACCCCACATGAAAAATATGCAGCTTCTTCCAGTGTATCTCTCTCCCTCAATCCACCCACCGTGATACCTACCTAATCCTCTCTAATCATTACCCCCTGCACCCACTGCCAAATGTAAAGGTGAATTTTAAAAGCGCTGTACGCGCAAAAAGTCAGAGATGTGCACATACGCACACAAGTACCGATGTGCAAATATCTTTCACCTTGAAAAAAAGGGTCAGAATAGGGGTGGGTCAGGGGCATTCCGAGGCAGGGCCAATATTTCTGTGCACAAGTTGCAATTTTATATCCTGCCAAAGCAGCACATGTAGCTCTTCCCTGTGTATATTTACTTCTGGTATTAATCAGGTGTAAGTCTGAATAAAACAATTTATAGCCAGATACAGACTGTGTGTGGTGTCTGGGTAAACTGGGGGAGTGCAGGCTGAAGAACCAAGGGGGTCTTGATTCTCTCAGCCCGATTGTTGACCAAGTTTGGAAGAAATCTAAGATGGTGGTATTTGCTACCAGCTCTCTAGGGCCACACACGGGTTGGGTTTTCCCAATATCCCTAATGAGAGAGATTTACACGCATGCAGTCACCACTGTATGCAAATGTATCTCATGCATATTCAATAGGGATATCCTGCAAATCTGACCTGTTGCTGTCTTTGAGAATAGGAAGTGAATACTATCTATCTAAACAGTAACTTAAAAAAAAAAAAAGGTGGAGAAAGCAAATAGCTGGAGCTTGTCTTAGCCACCCAAAAGCTTCCTCCTTCAAAGTTCAAGAAAGAAGAAAGGGAATGACCTGTTTGCTAGTTATTTTTTCTACAGGTGGAAATCTATCCTGTAAGCTCAAAAAACTGCAATGTAGCAAGACTGGTTTTTTTTTAGTAAATATTTCCCCTTGCCACTTTTCGTAAAGTAAAGATAATTCGATTTCAAATGAAACTCACAGGGTGTCCTATGTGTGTATTACTGCTGGCAAATGAAAGTGAGACTTCAGAGGGTCCAAGAAACTTTGCCTGCACTCTCCTCACGAATCTCAGAATTGCACATTTTTTTAATGTGATTAATTGAGCAGGGTGGTTACATGAGAATACACAGTACTTTCACACTACAAGGCAAATGCTTACTTCATCTGAATTTGTACCTTCCAGCTAAGTAAGACAGGGCCAGGAGCAGACAGTTAATTAGTGCTTTAGTTAAGCCAACAGTATTAGTGAAACATAGGGATAATTAGGTTGGCAGGTAAAACAAACAAAGGGGTCTGTTTGCTAAATGGCATTAGCTAGCGCCCACGTACAAAATGTGGTGTTTGCTGGGAGAATGCATGGAAAACATTTTTGTTTCATTTCATTTTCCATTTATTTTATTTCATGTTGTTTCCCCATCTTCATTGTTTGGCTTGTTCATTTCATTCCTTTTATTTTTAGCCCAGGCTATGCTTTTTTTTTTATAACATGTTCTATTTTATTATTATTATTATTTTTTTTATACAATGCACATACTTTGGCAAATTTTGCCAATAGCATAAACTAAAACAACAAAATGACAAAAACGTTATTCTGTTAGTTTTAGATCTCGTTTTAATGCACATGTTGCGTCTGAGGTGGACCCTTGGGCTGAGGTGGAGTGGGCTGAAGCTAGAGGCCACTGGAGCTTCACCTATACCAGCCCTCGTTCCCCTCGGGTTAAGGCTTTGGGTGCCGGGGCCGGCAGGACTTAGGCGGGCCTCAAGAAAGGATAATGAAGATAGATGGTTCAGCCCAGAGACAGCAGCCGGTAGATGGCGTAGTCCTACCCTGGACTGGATTCAGTACGGGAACTTGGGTGCCAATGGTACAATAGGTAGCTGGTGGTGCCCAAGCAAAGAGAGGCCTGAGCCTCGAAAGTCTACGACCAGAGAGTAGACAAGGAGAGGCGTCACTGACAGGCTAGGATCTGAGCCGGCAGCAAGTAGAAGTTGTGGCAAGCAGTGTAGAGTCTGGACACAGGAGAGTCTGTAGCTTAGTCATTCAAAGCAAGAGTCAGGGCACGGAGAAGGCAGACATAGTCAAACAAGGCAGTGGTCAGGGCATGGAGAAGGCAGGCATAGTCAATCAAGGCAATGGTCAGGGCATGGAGAAGGCAGGCATAGTCAATCAAAGCAGTGGCCAGGGCACGGAGAAGGCAGGCATAGTCAATCAAGGCAATGGTCAGGGCACGGAGAAGGCAGGCATTGTCAGGCTTGGCAAAGGTCTGGGGCCGGAGAGAAGCTGAAGAGTAGTCAGGCGTAGCAGAGGTCTGGGGCTGGAGAGAAGCTGAAGAGTAGTTAGGTGTAGCGGAGGTCAAATCCAAGAATCAGTCCAACATATAGACGAACAGGAACAAGGAGAACAGGAACCAGGAATCACAGGAAACAGGAACACCACGAAGACACAATTCGGGGATCAGCAACGAGTACTTGGAATACGAGGAGACCTGTTGCAAAGGCAACGCTACTGAGCGAGGCCTGAGCCTTTATACGCTGAAGAGTCTGATGTCAGCATCCGGGTCCACGGCCAGGTTCCTGCCACGGGCCCTTTAAAAGAACTAGGGATGCGCGCACGCCTAGGAGGGGGCATGGTGCTGATGGCGGTGTCTCTCCTCGGGCCACGCGGAGAGGCCCGACAAGCAGGGACATCTTGGCTGGCAACACTGGATAGCGAGGCAGGACCGGAGGCACTGGAGGGAACCCGAGGTCGGAGCTGACGGCCCCTCACCGCCAGAGAAGAGGAGCTAGGTCCTGGAATCTGTCTGAGAAGGTGAGAGGGCCGCGGGCAGCAAGCGTATCAGCACATTATAACAAGTACAGTTGTTTCTTGTGTCATTTTAAAATGACAGCATGCGTGTTGTATCTGCATGTGCATTTAAAGATGAATTTTAAAAGCCAGGTGTGCGCCAAAATCAGGAGCCGGGCATGCATGTAGTGCATGCGGGAGTCCACCCGATTTTGCAAACCACCCACACGTGCGCACAAGTAACCGATGCGTGAATATCTCACATTGGTGGAATGTAGGTGGGCCATGGTCATTCCGGGGTGGTGCCAAGAATTTACATGCAAGTATCTACACACCTAGGCACACAGCCAGGTATATTTCAGCACAAACTTACATCTGCTATGGATGAGGTGTAAGTCTTAAAACTATTTCCAGGCATTTCTGAAGTGCTTGAGGTGTCTGAGTTAACTAGGGGGAGTGCAGGCTAAAGAGCCAGAGGGGTTGGGAGGACCTAGCTCTAGACTGGGCAAACTGGTGGATGATCAGGTGAAACAGGTCACGGGCTGGACACGCATCTGTTATAAAATTCCCTCACTTGTGCATTCCAAAGCCAACTTATGCTGCTGTGCGGGCACAAGTTTAAAATTAGGGGCGCACATGCGCGCGCCAGGGCTATTTTATAATATGTGCTCGCAGGATGTAAAACTGCCGCCCATCTGGCCGCGTGCCCCATATACACATGAATATGTGTTTGAAAGTTACCGTCTCTTCCGTTCCGATGGTTCCTGGATGCTAACACTAATGCACATGAAGGGAAGGTGCTGGGGGGGGGCGCGTCTGTGAGGGCCTCTCCCTTTAAGCAGTTCTTCTACATGACGGCAGTGTAATTGGGCTCAAGTTCAGCACCTGTTAAGGCTTTGTTCAAGATTATATGTAGAGCAATGCAAAAATCTTACTAATAAAGCTGCCGCCAGAAAATTGCATGTAAGATCAGACAATAAAGTAAAAAAATCTTCAAACTATGTACGTACTTTGCAAAAGGTGGGGTGAATTTTCACTACGGTGTCTAATTAGTGATGTTTTGTTTAGCATTTTAATAGGATATATTTTTGAGTTTATGCAATTATATGTGTGAAGTTGTGTGAACCGCTACTGTTATTTTTGGACAAATTATGGGGTATATAAGTATATTTAAAGAAATACAAAATAAAATACAATGCAAAGTTACAGGATGTAAAACGTGGATGGAAATTTAGGTGCGTTAGTGGTGCGCCATCTACATATGTACCTGTTTACATACATCTACCAAATACTCCTAGAATGCCTTCTTTAAAAAAAAAAAAATGCAGTTATGTTTGTGCAGGCTATGAAAGTATGCATATAGTTTTGGGTAGTCAAAAGTCCAGGTACCTGCGTTTAACTGACTTAGACAGGCTTGGAGGACCTAACTCTTGTAACTAGCGACAAAATAATCATTGAAAACTTACCCCTACATGTTAAAGATACACTACTTTGCACTGTGCACAACATTTGTAAAGCAGTAAATGTCTGCAAGATTTGCAGTTAATTTTAAAGGTTTGCAGCACAGGGTTACTAGGCACTCTGGAGCAGACATTGAATGACGAAAAGATTTCTTCATGTAAATCTGTAGTTGAAAAATTTCCAGCTAGGTAAAAATAGCACATGGAAGGCCATATACTAAGCTCTAAGTATTAATTTTGCAAGGCTTTAGAATCTCCCATAGTAGCATATGCAAACAATTCATAAACATGACAATGGGCTGGGCTATTTTGCAGGGCCAGTGCAAGGGCATAAGGTCCCCTAGGTGAACCTTACAGCCATGTGCTTGCTCCCCCCACTAGCCCTCCCCATATAGACAGTTAAAAATGATGCATTCATAATAACCGATTTTACACAAAAAAAACCATTTAAAGAACAGTCTTCTGAGGTAAAAATATCTTTTACAACAACATGTATATTATATTTACATCTATTGCTGTGGTGCCAACCAGAAAACCCTGGGGGAAAAAAAAAAAAAGATACTTGGAACCCTTATTAGGCCTATTGAAACTTCTGTTGGATGTGGGCTTGGCCCTTAGAAAGGGATATAATAATAAACCTTCCATTCCAAAACAGCACTAATATCCAGCACTCAAAGAGTAAGAACAAGGAGGTCCATATTCAGACACAGTCTGGATAGCAATGTTAGCCGGATAAACGTATCCGGCTAACTTTAGAGGCACAATCAATACAATAAATCACATTTTATATAGTTTGAGAAAGGGAAAACAAGGAAAACAAGAAGAAATAAAGTTTTGATCTAATGCCTATTATCCCTCTATAATGAGGCAACTTCAATTTACAGGAAACAAAAACATTAACCTAACAATATTAAGTATAGGTGTACTTGGCACAAATGACACACTTGGATCTTTGTGTAGTTTTGCTTTGCCACCTTCTTTTAGCACAGAATTACAAGGAACATTCTGTCCACATCTCCCTGCAGATGACCCGATATGTATTGCGGTGAGATGCTTCTGACATGGATATCTTTGGAAGTATACTACAAAAGAAGACTGTGAGTCTGTGTAATCACGTAAATAAATGGTCTCATCCGTGCCCGGGGTCTTGATAACTTGATCTCAAAACAGATTGTGCACACAGATTACAAGTGCCACAGGGAAAATGACCAATACCCTTGCTTTGTTCAATTTCCACTGGAGTTGGCTCAATGCACGATTGTACCACACAATCCTTAATATTCTTCCTATGAGAACAGGCTATAGTGGGGTGCATATTAAATACAGGATACAGATCAAACATCTCCCAATGCTTAAGGATAATTGACGCAATGAAATGTGCCAAAGATTAAAATCTAAGCATTAATACTAGTTTCACCTCATCAGATTTATCTTGATATAAAAGAAGCCAGGTCCTGTCTAATTGCAAGGCTCTTTTATATGCCTGTTTGACATTTCTGAACGGGTAACCCGGCTGCATTAACTTAGTGCTTAGAATCCGTGATTGAGCCATAAATTGTTCTTTAGTGGAACAGATTAATCAAATTCTTAAAATTGCCCCACAGGAAGATTGAAACGTAGTCAAAATGGATGAAAATTAGTGAAATGTAAAAGGGTGTTTCTCTCCATGGGCTTATGATATACTGTGGTCTGTAAGCTGTTACTCATTTTTTTGTACCCATACATCCAAATGCATAATCTGAAGATCACTAAAATGTGCTGTAAATTAACTGTTAAGCCATTCCACAAATTCTTGGGCGGAAGCCGCCCACAAGAAAAAGGCATTGTCTGCAGATCTTAGCCATTTCGGAACAAATTAAAAAAATGGGCTACCATATAAATATTGCTCCTCAAAGTGTGTTGGGGTTATTGGTGGTGGATGATGAAGGATTCAAGCTCTGCAGCTAAGTGGATTTTATATCCATAATAATTATTAAATTATTATATAAAAAAGAATGCACAAAACATTACAAAGCATAGTATTCACAATGTTAAGGTTACTGCTTGACCAATGATTAAACAGAAGGCAAGGAAGGCTGTGTTTGGCTGGTCATTAAGCAAAACTGAATGACATATGGGGGATTTTGATTATCAGTTGTTGTGGATCCTCTATGAACTGACACAGTGGTTGAAGTTTGTTACCTAAGATATCACTGACATAATCTGCCATCATGTAGTGTTTTTACGTATTATGAGGCAACAAGTCTCTCAGGCACAGTGCCAGGTTGCCATCTACTTCCTTGTCATAGTCCTTCAAGAGTTGGACTATGGGGCTCACTTGGATGCTAACAGCAGAGATGTACCTTTTTATATTGCTACTATACTGTAAAACATAGTTCTTGGAAAACACCTTTGACAGCCAGTAATGGAGTATCTGAGGAATTCCATGCATGATAATGAAAACTGTTCAATTTATTTACCATGTTTTGCTCTGCCCCAGTCAACTTCTAGGCAGCCTGAAACTGCTGCAGCTGTCACATGCTCCCAGGCTTTCTTAATTCACAGTCGCCAGTGAAGTAGTATATTCATATGACATGTAATGGTGGAAAATACATTGGTGTACAATGCTGGAGATTTCAAGATCTCAAACCTGTAAAGTACAAAAAAAAGAAAAACAAATTGTATCTATCCAACATGGCAACCATACTACTCCAATCCAAAACAGTGGTGATACTTATTCTTTTTTCAGCCCATATTATGGGTGTGCATTAATTTGAAATAAATGTGTTTTTTGCAACAAAGAAGTCAGTTTTTGGTTCATTCCGAATGGAATAAATCAAATCAGCAACGCCTCGAAAACACCCCAACATTTTCATTTGCTTTTGTTTCTGGAAGCTATGTGTGCAGTTCCATTCCTGCATACAGAAAAAGCACTTTGTGCGCGCACTTTGGAAGTTGGACATACAAATTGCTGATATCTGTACACTTCTGATTTACATGCCCAGTTCACAAATTCTGCACACAATTTCCGATGTGCGTGCACAATGTCGATAACTTTGATACTGGTTCATGGTGGCATATGTATGTGCTTATGCCGGCTCGTGCCAAAGGAGGCAGCCATTTTATAACATACATGCAGGGCCGGAGGAACCACTAGGCAAGCTAGGCCTGTGCCTAGGGTGCCGCAATTTATGGGGCACCGCGGCAGGTGGCAGAATTTTGAAAGGGCAAAAAGTGCCCTTTCAAAATTCTGCCAGCCCCTGCCTCACCATGCCAACCTCCCGACGCCCCCCTTGTGGTCCAGCGGAGGGCCCGGGAGTGATCTGCCGCTCCCGGGGCCTCGGCTTCCACTAAGCAAAATGGTGCCAGTGGCCTTTAGCCCCTACCATGTGACAGGGGCCAACTAATGGCACTGTAGCCCCTGTCACATGGTAGGGGCTAAAGGCCACCGGCGCCATTTTGCTTAGTGGCAACCGAAGCCCTGGGAGTGGCAGATCGCTCCCGGGCCCCCACCTGGACCACCAGGTATTTTGTAAGTTTTCTTTTGGCGGGGGGGGGGGGGAGGAGTCGGGGCTGCGGCTGGGGGCAGCACAAGGCTGAAGGTGCCTAGGGCATCCAATCCCCTTGTACTGGCCCTGCATGCATGTATATATTTATTTATTTTATTTATTTAAGGTTTTTATATACCGGCATTCATGATAAAATCACATCATGCTGGTTTACATTAAAACAGTGGTGCATAGAAAGAAAAAACAAACTGGAACTGTAGTGCAGAAGAAAGCAGTTACAAAAAACAGGGATGCTTAAACTGGGAGAGGAAGGAAAAAGAAAAGGTTAATAGCATTTTAAATATTTACAACGAACAGTTAAATGAGCTGGTTGTGTTATAGAACTTGAAGTTGAAGGACATTAGCTGGAGTCCGGGAAAGCTTGTTTGAAGAGCCAAGTCTTAAGTCTCTTCCTGAAGGTTGGGAGGCAGGGTTCCTGTCTTAGGTCTGGGGGGATCGAATTCCATAAAGGGGGACCGGCGGTAGAGAGGGCCCGATCTCTCAAGGTAATATGTCTAGTGGCTTTGGTTGGAGGAACCTGGAGTGAACCTCTATATGCATCTCTGGTAGGTCTTGAAGAATTGTGTAAGAGGAGAGGAATTTGCAGGTCGATAGAAGTATGTTGATGAATGATTTTGTAGATAACGGAGATGGATTTGTAGAGAATTCTGAAGTGCACTGGCAGCCAATGAAGGCTTTTTAGGATAGGGGAGATGTGATCTCTTCTTCTGGTGTTTGTTAATATTCGTGCTGCCGCATTTTGTACCATCTGAAGCGGTTTGGTATAGGAGGAAGGGAGACCTAGTAGGATAGAATTGAAATAGTCTAACTTTGAGAAAACTAATGCCTGAAGGATTGTTCTAAAGTCCTGCAAGTGAAAGAGAGGTCTTATCCTTTTCAAGACTTGGAGTTTGTGAAAACAGTCTTTGGTAGTTTTGTTGATAGAAGCTTTCAAATTCATCCGATTGTCAATTAAAACTCCAAGGTCTCTCAGTTGCGTGGATTGTGGGATGCCAGGGTGAGTGGAAGTGATGTTACTGTTCTCGGGAGAGATGAGCAGGAGTTTGGTTTTGGAGGAATTTAATACTAAGTTTAGACTAGTGAGGAGGAGTTTGATTTGTTGGTGGCAGTTTTCCCAGTGATCTAGTGTTTTCAAGTATGTGTCTTTAACAGGGATTATTATCTGAATATCGTCCGCATATAGAAAATGTTTTAGATTGAGGCTGGAGAGGAGCTGGCATAGCGGTAAGAGATAGATGTGTGCCTGGTATAAAATAGGCTGTATGTGCATACATGTGGGCAGTTTATATAGATGCACGCATGTGCGCGCAAAAGCCGTCTATACTGCGTAAGTTGGGGGATTTTAGTAGACCCGCACGCTGGTACAATTCTCAGTTTCCCCAGTTCATTCCCAGTTTGCCCAGGTAAAGGATGGTATTTACTCTAGTTAATTAGCCTCTCTTTTACCCTGTTAGCCTTACCCTTAAAACCCTGCTGACTAGCCTAGTTTTTTTTATTTTAGGACTTACATGCTATCCATAACAGAAGTAAAGTTACGCGGTAGGGGACCCAGGCACATACTTGTGCATGTCAGTATTTACAAGCTGGTTTCATCCATAAGTCCTGGAACGCCCATTCCTCGCCCCTTTTTTGTGCAAAACTCTTTGTGCATGGACCGGGAGATACATGCGTACATTGGCACCTTTGAAAATCTGTGTATTGCACGCCGGCCCAATTTCTGCACATATCACCAGCCTTTTAAAATTCACCCAAAGTGCTTTTGGTATGTGCAACTATGAAACTATGTGCACAAATTTCTAAAAGCAAACAAAAAACAGAGAACAAAGTGAAAACAAATGAAAATCCCCACTAAAATGAACCAAATGAAAACTAAAATCTTTGGCTTCCACATCCCTATACCATACTCACGGATCAAATGCATCTACAAAATAATCTGCAGTGTTGGAATGCTTCTTTTTTAGTCATGCATATGCAAACTGTCTAGGGATGGGATTTCTTAAAACGTATTTTGACAATATGTTCACTCATCTGTGCTGTAAGTGGCAAATTAGTACCTGTCTGTAATTCCAGGCACACAAAATGAACAAATAGCTTTTCGACATTTTCTCAGTAAAGGACTGTCTCATCTGATACTGCTTTTAGATATTTGAAATGCAGTGGAGTTTAATAATATCCTCAGTATATCCTGGCTCCTGTATTCCCAATTCACTGTGGGGCTTTTTTTTTTTCATTTTTATGGGATATGTCAGAAATGATAAATTAGATACATTTGAACGAGATGAAATGTTAGACAAAATACATTAGTCAAAGGCACTTGGAGAGTATATCAATTCAATTACCTTCCTCTGGCATGTAAGTAATAACTCTATTTCATAAAATTCTCCATCTGAATTATTTGATTTATCTGAGCTTAGCAGAAAATGAATGTTATAAGTATTGGATCATTTGCATGTCTAGGTAACTGGATCATTTCATAATTTGCTGATACATGAAATCCAGTCAGCTCAATTTAAAATGTACAGTTTTAGAAATAAGTTGAGCAGATTATCAATTTGCACAGTTGACACAGGCATACTGTTCAGTGCTCTGCAAGTGCTGCACACTAACTCCAGACAAGAAAGAGAAAGAGAGACTAGCCATGATGCCCGCACACTAGATTGTTATTTATATCTCTTTGGGAGGCCCACCTATTCACTTGAGATGAGGTTTAGGTTTTAGTGTAGGGGGTTAGGGGCCACTTTGACATTCAAAGTGAGACGTACGAACAGAACAGCGCTCTCTTGTGAAGATTTGATGAACTTCAGAGTGAGGAAACTCACCCAAAGCTGAGATTTGTGCAATGTTCTCTCAACCTAGCTTGATGTTACCCAGGTAGAGAGTCCATCAAGTCCCTTTTTGTGTGCGATAGCATGCTGGGGGTGGAGTTGGGGCAGTGAGGGGAGGAGTTGGGGCGGCGAGGGGGCGGACTCGGCGATGTCTTCGCTGGCGGCGATAAGGTTAGTAACCTTATCGTCGCCAGTAGCGTGCCGACTAGCACTACCTTTCACGGTGGTGCTATTCGGTGCGAAAGCCGGCAGCGAAGACACCGCGGTGGTGCGAAGGCTGCCGGCTTTCGCAGGCCCACCCCCCCCTTCGCCCCCCCTCCCCCCATTTTCGCAGGATTCATCACTCTGCGATAGAATGATGAATCCAGAGCTAAGTCTGGTTGGGCCAAATAGCTTCCCTAAAGTTAGCCAGATAAAGTTAGTCGGCTAACTTTAAGATGACCACCTATATTCAATAATGCAGCTGCGCTATTGTATGTACATACCTCCAAAGTTACCTGGTTAAGTTTATCTGGCTAACATTGCTCTCCGGACAGTGACTGAATATGAACCTCTAGGTGTCATCGTTGCACGATGGCTAAGTCTCTCTTCCCTCGGAGGGCTGTGAACACCGTCTCCGCAGCATCCTCAGCTGTGCCCAACCCAGGAAGCAAATTCAGATCTTCCATGGAACTCCAACTAAGGTACAGGAAATGTAACCAGCCTCTGGGGCTCCAGACCTTTCACTGGAGTGTTTTGAAAATGTCCAAGCAGATGGACTGGGCTGAGAGTGATCTTTGCTGGACAGGGAGATGCTTCCTCCCTGTCAATGAACAGGCTTCTCCTTCAAGTAAACAATGTCCTCCTACCAATGACAGTCCACTAGCACTTCCACCTCAGGCAAACCCAAACCCTGGATCACAGAGGTCATTCTACACTGTGAGTTGTTGGTTCCAATAATACCAAATTTATTTAAGCACACAAACAGAACGTTTTCAGCAAGTTTGATTTCCATAGGCTTCTTCAGTAAGAATGTATAGAGTCAGAAGAAAAAAGATACAGCAGCACAGCAAACATTTCAAGACTGGCAGAATCGCAGTGTAGTTTCTCAATAGCAGATCAGTCACCCAGTTCAGAGGCCGCATTAAAGGATAAGATCTCCCTAGGCAGGCTGTTCTCTCTGGTGTTGTTCCCTTGATTCCTCCCAGGGGCTCTTTCAAAGAGAAGCCGGGCCTTAAGCCTAGGAGTATAGTTTTGTTTTTTTGGGGGTTTTTTTTTGCTACTTCCTGCATGGAAAAACATTGACTCCTCCGGTTTCTGCACCAGGCAACAGCTCAATTCAGAGCTGAGGAGAAAAAAAAAAGAAAAATGGGTCCATATTTACTGAAAGTCTCACCCTTCATACCACTAGATAGCAGTCTACTGGTAAAATAATGGCTTCGTACCATTTGGGACCAGAGTGGACAGCACTGCCACCGAGCCACCAGGCTGTCCCATCAACTGCATAGTTTTAAAGGTAGAGCTCCTTAGGGAATTAGATAGCTAATCTGGGGTATACACGAGTAAAATCAAACTGTTAAACGTACAGTGTGCTGGGAGCAGGAGAGGGCCAAGAAATGGACTGAGAACTGTGAATAGGGCAGGGGTGAGGAGCGGTGCCCAGAGCCAGGAACAAGAGGGAGATTGGAAACCAGGTACAGTACGTGTGGGAGGCGGGGTGAGGGAGGGGAGACTGAAAGCCAGGATCAAGAGGGATAATGACAAAGCTACTGAAGGTTTAGCTGCTGCAGTTGTATTACAGTCTATTAGGGGGCTCACAGACATCCTCCTGACCATAAGCAAGGACTCTTGGGGCCCAGAGCAGTAGTAGCGATGGCAACTTTTGGGGGAATAGCGAAAGAGGGCAGGCTCACTGTCCCTGTGTTTGCCCGTCTTCCTCCTTCATACTGTGCACCAAATGTCCTGAAATGAATTCAGTTATTGTTGGCAAAGCCTATTTCATCAGTCATGGAAGATAGGGGGAGAGCGAGGAGGAGCTAGTGTGGCCAGCAGAACCTCTTCTGCTGTAAAAGTGGATCAAGGAGGTGGAGCTCCACCTGACGTTTCTGTCCTCCCTGATCTGCTCTTGGGACATTTGTGTTATGGTTCGGCAGGCACAACTCCCCAGTCAAACTCTCCATCTGACACCAGAGCAGGTCTCAGCCGACATGTGCTTGGCACTTGGAGCCAGAAGCAAGAGCCCTTTCCCCCCCCCTCTCACCCCCACCCCACCTCACAGGATTGAGTGGATGGAAGCCATCTCATTGGCCCTCGGAAAAGGGATTATTACATTCCCAAAAGAGGAAGAGTGATGATAACTATGAAAGACAGAGGAGCCAAAGAGAAGCTGCTGACAGCTGAAGGGAGAAGAGTCAGCAGTGCAGCAGCTGGAACCCATCCCACTGCAGAGGCCACTGGTGTAGCCAATGAGTGGCTCCCGCTGTTGGGCTTGATGTTTACTCACTGCCCCTGAACTGACTACTGATGATGTGGATGGCAGCCTGGGCCCAAGATAGCACAAAGAGATATGGAGAAGAGAGTAGAGAAGGGGAAGTGGAAGTGGAAGTGGAAGGCAGATGGAAGGATGAAGAGGAACTGGGACAACAGAGAGGTGAAAAACAACAAGAGTAATGGAGGAGTGAAAGACAGAGAGGAGGGAGGGACAGGGTAAGGGACTGCTTTTGTTTCAGGTGGCTGGGCTGAGCTGTAAGAGGGGCAGCTGGCTGTGGAGCCAGTGAGTTTCCTGGAGAGTGGGGGGTTGCTGAGAAAGTCTGAGAATGGGAAAAGGAGGGTCCTGCTGTAGGCTGGGGAACGGATTAGCAGCAAGCAAAAATGTTATATAATGATGCAGCATTGCTGAAGCAGGGGCATTCACTGTGTGAGCACATAAGCAGCAGCACAACAGTGGAAAGTGTGTCTCTGTGTCAGAGAGAAAGACCCTCACATACATACTTTGAGTCAAAGTGTGTGTGTGTGTGTGTGTGTGTATCTTTGTCTCTGATGCAGAGACACCCACACACCTCCTCTCTGACGCAAAGACACACCCATAGACTGCAAGTAAGAGTGTATGCGTGTGTCTTTGTGTCAAAGACACAAACTGAATGTTTGTGTCTGGGAGACAGTCTGTGTGTGTGTGTGTGTGTGTGTGTGTGTGTATGAGTCTGACAGTGGCAAACAGTATGGTTATCTCATTACTTGGCAATTGGTTCATAAGCTGATTGGCTGGCAACAGACTAACACCAGACTAGAATCCATATATATATATATAGATAGCTAGATGATAGATAAATAGATAGATATAGATATAAAAGACTGCAAGAATGGAAGAGGTATTGCACCTGTATTTGCTCATCCCTGGTCTAGGGTGTGCTCTACTACTTACTTACAGGCCGACACAGAAAAACCCACGGGAGAGCTGGCGAGCACCCGCTCTCCCGACGCGCGCCCAGGCCACTCTCCTTGGTGCACGATTCAATAAAAAAATAATGTAAATGAGGGCCTGTGGTAAAAGGAGGCGCTAGGGACACTAGCGCGTCCCTAGCAACTCCTTTTTGACAGAAGTGGCGGCATAAGCGTTGGCAAGTTAAATGTAAGACATTGATAAGACAGGCTAAGAGAGAATTTGAAAAGAAGTTGGCTGTAGACGCAAAAACTCACAGTAAAAACTTTTAAAAATATATCCGAAGCAGAAAGTCTGTGAGGAAGTCAGTTGGACCGTTAGTTGATCGAGGGGTTAAAGGGGCACTTAGAGAAGATAAGGCCATCGCAGAAATATTAAATGATTTCTTTGCTTCAGTATTTACTGAAGAGGATGTTGGGGAGGTACCCATAATGGAGAAGGTTTTCATGGGTAATGATTCAGATGGACTCAATCAAATCACGGTGAACCTAGAAGATGTGGTAGGCCTGATTGACAAACTGAAGAGTAGTAAATCACCTGGACCGGATGGTATACACCCCAGAGTTCTGAAGGAACTAAAAAATGAATTTTCAGACCTATTAGTAAAAATTTGTAACCTATCATTAAAATCATCCATTGTACCTGAAGACTGGAGGACAGCAAATGTAACCCCAATATTTAAAAAGGGCTCCAGGGGCAATCCGGGAAACTACAGACCTGTTAGCCTGACTTCAGTGCCAGGAAAAATAGTGGAAAATGTTCTAAACATCAAAATCACAGAACATATAGAAAGACATGGTTTAATGGAACAAAGTCAGCATGGCTTTACCCAAGGCAAGTCTTGCCTCACAAATCTGCTTCACTTTTTTGAAGGAGTTAATAAACACGTGGATAAAGGTGAACCGGTAGATGTAATATACTTGGATTTTCAGAAGGCGATTGACAAAGTTCCTCATGAGAGGCTTCTAGGAAAAGTAAAAAGTCATGGGATAAGTGGCGATGTCCTTTCGTGGATTGCAAACTGGCTAAAAGACAGGAAACAGTGAGCAGGATTAAATGGACAATTTTCTCAGTGGAAGGGAGTGGACAGTGGAGTGCCTCAGGGATCTGTATTGGGACCCTTACTTTTCAATATATTTATAAATAATCTGGAAAGAAATACGATGAGTGAGATAATCAAATTTGCAGATGATACAAAATTGTTCAGAGTAGTTAAATCACAAGCAGATTGTGATAAATTGCAGGAAGACCTTGTGAGACTGGAAAATTGGGCATCCAAATGGCAGATGAAATTTAATGTGGATAAGTGCAAGGTGATGCATATAGGGAAAAATAACCCATGCTATAATTACACAATGTTGGGTTCCATATTAGGTGCTACAACCCAAGAAAGAGAACTAGGTGTCATAGTGGATAACACATTGAAATCGTCGGTTCAGTGTGCTGCGGCAGTCAAAAAAGCAAACAGAATGTTGGGAATTATTAGAAAGGGAATAGTGAATAAAACGGAAAATGTCATAATGCCTCTGTATCGCTCCATGGTGAGACCACACCTTGAATACTGTATACAATTCTGCTCGCCGCATCTCAAAAAAGATATAATTGTGATGGAGAAGGTACAGAGAAGGGCTACCAAAATGATAAGGGGAATGGAACAGCTCCCCTATGAGGAAAGATTAAAGAGGTTAGGACTTTTCAGCTTGGAGAAGAGACGGCTGAGAGGGGATATGATAGAGATGTTTAAAATTATGAGAGGTCTAGAACAGGTAGATGTGAATCGGTTATTTACTCTTTCGGATAGTAGAAAGACTAGGGGGCACTCCATGAAGTTAGCATGGGGCACATTTAAAACTAATCGGAGAAAGTTCTTTTTCACTCAACGCACAATTAAACTCTGGAATTTGTTGCCAGAGGATGTGGTTAGTGCAGTTAGTGTAGCTGTGTTTAAAAGGATTGGATAAGTTCTTGGAGGAGAAGTCCATTACCTGCTATTAATTAAGTTGAATTAGAAAATAGCCACTGCTATTACTAGCAACTGTAGCATGGAATAGACTTGGGGGCGGATTTTTAATGCCCTGCTCGCGTAAATCCGGGCGGATTTACGCGAGCAGGGCCCTCGCGCACCGGCGCGCCTATTTTGCATAGGGCGCAGGTGCGCGCAGAGCCCCGGGACGTGCGTAATTCCCGGGTTTTTTTTAAAGGGGTGGGAGGGGGCGGGAGGGGGCGTGGCCGAAAGACGCGGCGTTTCGGGGACGTGACGCGGCATTTTGGGGGCGGCGATGCGGGCGTGGTTTCGGCCCCGGGGCATTCCGGGGGCGTGGCCGCGGCCTCCGGATCAGCTCCCGGGACCGGAACATGGACGGGGCAGCCGGCCGACGCGTGCAGATTTACGTCTGCTTTTCGCAGGTGTAAATCGTGCGATAAAGGTAAGGGGGGGGGTTTAGATAGGGCCAGGGGGGTGGGTTAGGTAGGGGAAGGGAGGGGAAGGTGGGGGGAGGGCGAAGGGAACAGGCAGTGTGCGCTGGGCTCGGCGCGCGCAGGTTGCACAAATGTGCACCCCCTTGTGCGCGCCGACCCCAGATTTTATAAGATACGCACGGCTACGCGCGTATCTTATAAAATCCAGCGTACTTTTGTTTGCGCCTGGTGCGCAAAGAAAAGTACGCGATCGAGCAATTTTTTAAAATCTACCCGTTAGTTTTTGGGTAATTGCCAGGTTCTTGTGGCCTGGTTTTGGCCTCTGTTGGAAACAGGATGCTGGGCTTGATGGACCCTTGGTCTGACCCAGCATGGCAAGTTCTTATGTTCTTATGACTGTGTAGCCCCCTCCCTCCCACATCCCAGGGAGCTGACTGCACTCCAGTGAGGTCATAAAAGATTTAATAGTCTCTTCAGGGCTGGAACCACTCTTGGCTAGCTAGTGCATAGTCTCTTACCTCCAGGGTCTCTGTCCTTTATTGGTGGGGGGAGGGAGGCATAATGATTTCAAGGCCCAGGGGGCTAAGGATGATTAGTTTTTTACTTTATTTCCCTGGGAGAGATGCACTGAATTTGTTTCCACTTTGTATGCTGCAAGTGCCAAATAATACACTGCAGTCACTGGTCCAGTATCAAAAATGAAATACTTTACTGGTGATAAAGCAGATGATATATGGCATGATTAAATCAGTCCTCAGTGCCACAGGAGCTCTTTTAATTCCAGTCTTTTCCTTTTTACAGTCTCTTGCTCTATCTGTGCAGGTGTCTCACATACCAGGGCATGGAGAAACTCTCACCCTCCAGGGCTTGGCTAAGTGATGTTTCTCAAGTGGCCAGGGATTCCCTTGGTGAGATGGAACCCCCCCCCCCCACCACCACCACCACCAAAACTGGTAAAAAATAAAAAAAAAGAGAAGCACACTCTCCATACACAGAGTCCACAAATCTTCTCTCTCCCCAGGGGTGAAGACTCGTTTTGGGTGTCCTAGAAGTTCTCAAAGGTAGGCGCTAATTTCTTCGGGCACCGGGAAAGTGCACAGAAAAGCAGTAAAAATTGCTTTTCTGTGCACCCTCCGACTTAATATCATGGCGATATTAAGTCGGAGGTCCCGAAAGTTACCAAAAGTAAAAAGAAAAAGAAAGAAAAGTCAGCGGGCTCGAGAACCGACGCCGGCAAAATTGAGCGTCTGCTGTCAAACCCACTATTAGCCGCCATTCCGGTCCAAAAGGAGGCGCTAGGGACGTGCTAGTGTCCCTAGCGCCTCCTTTTTTTCCTGTTTTTACCGCCGGGCCTAATTTGCATACTGAATCATGTGCCCAGGAGAGCGGGCGTTCACCCGCTCTCCCGCAGACTTTACTGTATCGGCCCGATAGTTAAACCAGGGCCATTAATGGTAATTAGGCCGGAGGGTCCAATACAACTGGATAAAGACTTGCTCTAGCCCAGAAAGCCTCCAGCACCACCTCTTAATCCAGATACATTTTGTGTGGATAATAAGTTGCCCAGGGAGCAGGAGAAAGAAATATTCTTTGACTATTGCCTCCGACCTTCTTTAATACTTCCAGTTTCTGATCATAACACATTTTTTTCTACTCTGTATTTGCTTCTTAAGTTGTTTCTCATGTCTTCTCATGTTCTATTTTTGATCTCACGTCTGAAAGTTTTAAATTATACTGCTTGTAATACCCAAGCTCCTGTTTTCTGAAAATGTAACACACCCCATCCCTGCCTGGTGCTGTTGTGTAGTTGAGTACATTGTGTTGAAATACATTTTGTCTGGAGGATGCTATTGAAAAATAAGTTGCATTGTATTTTACCATGTCAGCTTTCTGCCTAAGACTCTACTGTCATTTTAAACATTTTCAGGCTGATATTCAAAGGAAGCCTGGGTGCCTGACTTCAGCGCTTCAGTTTTAGGAGCCCAAAGTTCCAAGGTCAAACATAGGGCTTAAAACAGAGATTCCTAAATTGAGGCCTGCTATTGATTCACTTAACTTTCCACTCCCAAGTGAGGTTCCCAGCACTGGAAATCTTACGCTAAGCACCTAGCTTACTTCCCACAACCTGATCCCCACCCAACCTGTCCCTACCCATTATTAGGCAACTAAGTTTAGGTGCTTAGCAGAGGGAAATTTCAATTTATGGAGATCTAGGCACCTTTCAAATATAGTCATACCTTAGCTCCTCCATATGTGATATTTCTGGCTTTAGGCCTCCTTTTAATTATTTCTAATAAAATTCAGATTCTCTTCTTCCCTAGTACAGTCAGGGTCCGACTTAAGTTCCAGGCAAGAGCAGGGGTAAAACAAGTGCAAAAAATACCCTGAAAGTCACTTTGCATTCACAGTTGTGAAAGAAAGCATTCTTTAACTTGAGGCTTTAATTCCCTGTACCTCAGGAAGGAAAAATACATCACGGAAAAATGTGTGTAATAATATAATTTGTATGAGAAAGCACTGTGGAAAAGTCTGCCCAATACTTTGCTAGAAAAGTCCCACAGTGCTTTATATGCAAATTTTTGCTTGCACAGTTGTTTTTTTTCTGTGGATTTCATTTCCACTTTCCAGATGTTGCTGGAAATCCTTGGATCAAAGATGCGGTAAGGTCTACATCCAGAGACATTTAGTGGGATAACTCACTAGTTATCTGGCTAAATGAATATTTGGGAACTTAACCGGCTACATTTTAGCCGTATATCTTATTATCCCACTAAAATTTAGCTGGATAACTTAGGGGCATTCCAGAGAGCTGACCTAATGTTAGCTAGATAAGTTTATCCAGCTACCTTTGCTATCCAGACAGTGATTGAATTTTTCAAAATTGTCTAAGCAAATTGACTTGTGGGTTTTTTGCAACTCTTTCCCTGAAACTTACGTCTGTTCCTATGTGTAATAATAATAAAACAAAAGCAACCTCTTCAGTGTTTGGACTCCTCTGTGAGAAACCCCTTAATAATGCAAGCACTTGGTTGTCTCTGCTCTTCACTCTTTAAATCCTATGTCATTTTTTTTTTTATTAGTGGAACATGCTCCCTTTTTGTAGGTAGCACCTATCATCTTATTCCTGATAAAACAAATCATTTCCTATAAGATCCTGCATCTTTGGGGCTTTGATGGCAAGCAATGACTCTGCCTGCAGCAACTACTATCCCTTTACTGTCGTGCTCTACACTACGAGGATAAAGCTCTGAAGGGTGCCCTTTCGCACTCACTATTGGGAATATGACAGGCAATCTTTCTATATATTAGCTGGGTTCAAAAATTGCGCACAAACATTTGCTATGAAGTTTTTGGCAGAGATTTCAATGTGGTAAAAAAAAGTATTTCTCAGCCTATTTTGCTCGCATTGGTTTGCTGCATTCATAGTTAATGAGCTGCTTCTCACGATTTTGCATTGCAGCAGCTCCAACTTCAAATTTTAATACAACTTTGCATGTAGCAAATATGTGCAAAATTTTACTGTTTTTGAATATGCAACATTTTCCAAATGGAGGTTTGCGTGCTGAATGTCAGAGTAGTGCACACTCTAAGTCGGGATTTACCATGCAAGTGCCATTTGCCACACCTGAGGACATAGGCCTCTCTATATGTTATATCTGCCTTCTGGGCAGGGTTAAATTTTGGGGGAAAGAAGGTTAATGGAAATTTTCATTTGTTTAGTTCACAGAGGTGAACTGCATCATGTAGGCAACTTCTGTTCCTTCTTGTTCAGCCTCTTGCAGTATAAAAATAAGTTTAGCCTTGTCTCTTCTAAATCTTGAAATTGAAATATCAATGGAATCAGCACTGCCACTAATAAAAACCTGTCTAACAGGATACGGAATAGAGTGATATTTCCATTTCTAGATATGCGCATTTGGGTGATCCAAATGTGAAAGCTGATTGGAATGAGTCGATTTACAGATTGGTTTGGGTCATCTGAACCAAATATGAACCCTGAAAAAATCAGAATGTTATTTGGTTCATTTTGTTCAGTTCCCATTAGAGTCTATGGGGGAAGCAGAGTCAGACAAGAATAGGAAGAATTGCTTAACTGGAACTCTCAAGGATGCATTGTGCTATTCATTTTTGCTTTATTTTTGAAATGAGAACTTTAGTGATTTCTTTTCCCTTTCCCTCTTTTTTTTACTTTAAAACAGGAGAAAGGAAACGAAGGAAAATGAGAGAATAACTTGATTGGAACACCTGCCATATCTTAGCAGCGTTCTCCGTGGCTGTGAAAGTTCCTCAGACAGGTTAGCCCCACCCTCCCTTAGCACACGTGCAGAGCTTCCAGTGACTCAGACCATGCATGACTGATATAGTTTTCTGAGATGGATATTTGTCACATGGAAAGGTTTCAGGTTGGTTAGCAGGGGAAAACCCTCTGAATGCCATGGTGCTTCACTTACTAGAAGCACTAAACCTGCCCTTTCTGGGATGAGGCAGCAGCAGAACAGGTTATCTAGCACATGCATACTTCACCATTTGGCAGACTGACTTTGTTCCTTGCAATTAGTTTGCTCTAGCAGAAGCAGCACAACCATCTACAACCAAGATATGCATCTAACAAGTCACAGAAAGGATATTTATGCAACTTTTCTGAGAAATGCAGGACCTCTGAGCTATGTTTTTAAGCATAGGATCTGATTATTTTTATTCACCAAAGTCAGCGAATAACTTTTCCTTCTAATTTTTCTAAGTCGCAAATTTGAATGAATCATATACTGTCTGCCTGAGGCAAGATTAAACATAATTGAATCATAGTTATGCTAGGGTACACAATGCCGACTGGGGATTTGGCAAAATTGAGGACATCTATAGTATTTTATGATGGTCATACATCCGATTCAGTATGAATGTGTTCCGAGGGTAGTGAATATCTGCAAAATTTTGTCATTCCAAGATATTCGAGAATTCCCTAAGTGTCACCGATATCCTCCTTCCCCCCTTCTTAGAATCAATTTCATAGAGAATGTGTCTGCTGTTGTTTTACCAGAAATGAAGAGCTGATGAAGAAAGTGAGCCCTGCTGAGAGCATCTGCCGAGAATGTGAAAAGAGAATCGAAAGACAAGGGAGAGGATTATGGCCTGAGGTTGGAAGACATAGATGTGAGAGAATTCAATCCGGCCTAACTGCCCAAACACGGTTTACCTGGAGGAGAAGCAACCTTTTAGGACTTTCCAAAATTCTATTTTAAAGAAACCACCCTTAAAATATGATCTAGGAGATGGGCAAATGACAGTTGGATAGCGTGAAAAATTTCAGTCAACATAAAGGACTTCATGTTTACAGTTTATTTTATACCCAGAAAAGGCCTGGCCTTTTAAACCCTAGGAAACCTTTTTTCAGAGGGCAGGAAAAAAAAGCCTTCCATTTCCTGGAGCCATGAGCAGTCCCTTATGGCTTCACACCTGTACGTTGTGCCAGCGTCACAGTGCGTGCCCTCTTCTACTCCCTTCCAGACAAGAATGATACAATCTGGGAAGAGGCATTCCCAAGGAGAGATAACGACAGGAGAGTAGGAATGTATTTCTCAGCCACAAGCATCAGCCAGCTTTAAAAGCCGTGTAAAGCTCACTTATACCAGACTGCGAAGATACATTGAACCCATCCAGACTTTTCTTTTTTTATGGCAGGATCTGAGTAGATATAATTGCAATGGCAGCAGAATAACTGGGGGTAATTCGGTGACCAAGGTGAGATGAATCGAGCAGGTTTACACCTTCAGCCAATGACTTATCCTCCCAGGTCCCAGAGTGTGTACTCTGACAGCAATAGCTGCATAATAAGTATTGCTATTAGTTAACATTTCCATTATGAAAAAGAAAAGCAGGACTGAGAAAGTCCATCGATGGTGCGTACAGAATTTTATTGGGCACATTGTTCACAAAGAGTAGGAGGAGGGACATTCCTTGAAGGTATGAGAATTGTATTAAAAGTTAAATGTTGAAATGATAGCAAAAAAAGTCCACAGGGTAAATCAGACCAAAATCATATAGTATACTGACAGTCAAAGATTAAATAACTTTTGGTTTTGTTTTTTTTTTGCTTTCTCGCCCTTCAGTCATTGCTTAATTTGTAGATAAAAAGGAAATGGAACTGTGGAAGAGGGAGGGGAGGAAAGGAGTGAGTGGGGCCAAGGCCAGGGGTGAATTCTCTCTCACTCTCTCTCTCTCTTCCAAAAAAACATATATGTGAATGCACTCCTCACCCGCCTTACCCATGTGATCCTTCATTCCCAGCCCCCACCAGTGCTCAACCTACAGCCCTCTCTCCTCTTCCCTGCAGGCAACCAAAATGATAAAGGGGATGGACCAGCTCCCCTATGAGGAAAGGCTGAAGAGGTTAGGACTGTTCAGCTTGGAGAAGAGATGGCTGAGGGGGGTCTTTAAGATCATGAGAGGTCTTGAACGAGTAAATGTAAATCGGTTATTTACACTTTCAAATAATAGAAGGACTAGGGGCCATTCCATGAAGTTAGCAAATAGCACATTTAAGACTAATCGGAGAAAATTATTTTTCACTCAATGCACAATTAAGCTCTGGAATTTGTTGCCAGAGGATGTGGTTAGTGCAGTTAGTGTAGCTGGGTTTAAAAAAGGTTTGGATAAGTTCTTGGTGAAGAAGTCCATTAACAGCTATTAATCAAGTTTACTTAGGGAATAGCCACTGCTATTAATTGCATCAGTAGCATGGGATCTTCTTAGTGTTTGGGTAATTGCCAGGTTCTTGTGGCCTGGTTTTGGCCTCTGTTGGAAAGAGGATGCTGGGCTTGATGGACCCTTGGTCTGACCCAGCAAGGCAATTTCTTATGTTCTTATGTTCTTGGAGGGGCGTGGCCAAAGTAGAACACCCCTGCTGCTCTGCTTCTTAAGTCCGAAAAATAATGGAGGAACTCCATTCCAGGCCATTCCCTCACCAGTTTAGCTCTTCCTTTCATTTCTTTATTTTTTTTTTTTTTAATTAAGGCAAATAATTTCTACCTTTCTGCTTATTAACTTTCCAGACACCTATACTTAGCTCCTAGCACCTGGACAATTTGCTGCCTAGGCAGATTTCACATCTGCTGCAGATGAGGAACAAAATATCATTTAGCATTCAGCAAGAAGCAGCTACATAAGGGCACTCAGGAGTATTCCACCACAATAATAGGGCTTAGTCACACTTCAAAGAACAGACCAGACCAAGCCTTCTGCTACTGATCCTGCTATCAGTGCAGTTGCATTGACAGACTAAGGGCCTGGCTCTCTAATTGTTTTCCCCAGTAGATGCAGAATTGGGGAGAAAAGCCTTAATAAATCAGGACCTTTGTACACTCTGTAACTGCGATCTGCTGGATGTCTAATGTAATAAACAGTGCAACCCTACACAGCTTGAGCTCTGTCAAAGGAGCAAGACAACATAATCCTGCAGGGAGCAATACCCCCATGTAAATAACTGTATTAATTTTAAAGTGAACATAGATGTGAGATCGGATTACAATATATGCAGTTTAAATTGCCTGCTTTGATTGCAATCATATCTGAAGCAAGGGCCTACTGTATGTGGTCTCAAAAGTGCATTCATGATACTGTCTTTGGATTATTATCATTATTGATCCAATAAAGAGTATTCCAATCAGTAAAGAATCCAGGACCAATATGACTACAAGAACTCTGCTCCTATTGCATTCAGAATGACCCCAAATGACTCGCTAATCTTGGTGTTATTTAGGCAATATTTCATTTCTGCTAGTCGGCTAAGCAGGGATGCTCAAAAGATGTTTTAATTTCATAAGTGAGACTTTCAGTATTCCCCTGTGGGCACAGGTTGCAAAGTAATGCCATAGAAGGAGATAGCACGGTAGAGACTTTGACAGATCAGTGTTAAATGAGGTATGGGTGCCTTATGGCGACCCTTTTCTTCCCATGTCTCTGGTTAGAATCACACAGTAGTCTAAATGACAGTAAGCATCCGTTAAGGTTTTGATGGAGAGCTAGGAAAGGACAAATGGTTTAGTTGCAAGGATGATGGACGACAGAACCAACAGACTCCTGGATAAAACTCACATTCCTTTGCATTGTGATCATCCTACATCAAGGAAATGCTTGAGATTTTGGCAGCAGGGTATGCTATGCCTGCTAAAGTTATTATACAGTTCGAAATAAATAAATAAATAAAAAAGCCACAGCGCGGGTGTGTTATATCAATCTCCACTGCTAGCATTGTCATTTTCAGAAAGAGAACTTGATATATTTCTCTGTCTCGGTAGGCAACCTCTACAACTTAGCTGGGATGATAATTCATTCTATTCCATCCACTGCTAAAAAAGAAAAAAAATGAAAGAAAGAAAAGAAATGCTTCATAAAAAAAGAAAAATAAATTTTTCAATATGGAAATAAGTGTGAAATGCTTACTGTCCTTGCCTTCAAGCAAGCCTGAACTGCATAATATGTGTTGTGCTTTACTCTTTCCTAAAGTCAAACTCTTTAAAGTTTTCAGATGGTGCTGGACAGCACCTTTGTAGCCTCCACCGATGCCATCATTGAGTTCTGTGATGTCATCATCCAGCTAATTTTAAGACTACTCTATGGCATGACTGGAGTTAGCCGGCTAACTTACCCTGCTAGCAACTCTGCCTCGGAATGTCCCCACATTGCTCAGCTAAATTGTAGCCAGATAATGAGTTATTTGGTTAACATTTAGCTGGCTAAGTGGTGAAAATATTAAAACGTCAGCATTTAGCTGGATAGCATGCAATGTTATTTTTACTTTCTTAGATAGCTGTGAAGAGCCACAGTAACTCTATATCTGATGCATGTAACGAATATATCAGTTTGACACATGCTTAAGTTACATGCTTTTTTAGTTATCAGATCTGAAAATCAAAAATTAAAAAAAGCAATCTTGCTACTTACAGATGCATGCCCTTACTTTTCACTGCTCAGACTGACAGCCACCAAGTGATTTTCAATAAAAGGCTCAGGCATCAAACTTTTCTCAGCAGAAGACTAGTAACAATGACCTGGGATCCAGTTTTATTCTGTTTCAGAATTGTCTATTTAAAAAAAAATAAAATAAAATAAAAGATCCAAGTTTGCTACTTAGGAGTTCATGTGCAACCTGACATGAATTTTGCTGCACAGACTGATAACTGTACTAAATGAACTGTACACTTGTGGTGACTTTTAAAAGCCCTGCTTATGCATTAATTAGGGGATGCGCAAATAAGTTGGGCTTGCGCGCACCGAGTGGATTTTAAAAGCTGCTGAGGTACCCGCGTATCTCCTGGAGCGCGCACATCTCAAAAGTTTTCAAAAAGGGGCGGAGTATAGATATGGCGTATGCAGGGCATGAGCCAGAGATGTGCGAGTAAATACACGATTCGGAGTGCGCTGAGGATCCCTGCCGTGTAACTTTACTTCTGCTATGCATGATGCGTAAGTTAAAAAAGAAAGCAAGCCAGGCAGATCTTCAGGGTTTTAAGGGTCAGGGCTAACTGAAGTCTATTAAAAAAAGAGGGATTTGGAGGACCTGTCTCTTAACTGGGTGAACTGGGAGCAAACTGGTTAAACTGGCCATGGCGTTGGTATGTGCCCCTTTTAAAATCCCCCAATTTACACAATAAAAGCAGGATTTTCCTTCACATGCACGCGCCCACTTAAAATTTGGCGCACAAATGCATGCAGCCAGGCTATTTTATAACATTGCGCAAATGTTATAAAATGGCCACGGCCCTGGGCATGTGCTGACGTATGATTGCATATATGAGTCCATGCACTGGTTTGAAAGTTACCCTCTTAATCTATATCATGTAATACTTCAAAAATATATTTTTTTTTATAGTAACGTATTCCAATAACTAAATTGGTTCCTCCCTTTGTTGTCTGAGTACTTTCTTTATTGCACTGTTCTAAGTCTCTGCTGTCTCCCCTTCTCCATTTCTCCCTCCCTGGCCATTTTTCTGAAATCTCTCTCACACTTTCTCTCATCTCTTTTCCTCATCTATTAGGCCCTACATCTCACCTCTCAACTTCTTGCTTCTTTCCAGTTCTTTCCACACCTCATCTCCATTTCTTATGCTTCTCCCTTCCCTTCCCTTCCCCTCTCTTTCTCATTTCTCACCTCTTAGTCTTGAATTTTTCCCTCAGTCCCTTTTTCCTACTCCCCTCCTTCAACTAGCTCCCCAGTTCTCCCTCTGTCTTTTATCCTATATGGCGCTCTATGTCCCCTTCTTGGCCTCTTATTTTCCATGGGCCACATCTCTGTCACTTTCTGATCTCCTCTCAGATACCCACCATTCTTTTCCAATTTATAACCTCCCCACCCCCCCATCTCACCTCATGCACTCTTGCCCATGATCCAGCCCTGAATCACTTCAACCCGGACATTTCAGGGTAAATTTTCAAAGGCTTAGTTTGGATTTCCGCAAGTAAAAACCGGAGTTACATTGGTAGGAATGGATGAATCTGCCTGACTACATTTTCAGTTGCCTGAAAGTACACACTTACTTTCACAGAAAATGTACTTTTAACTATATTAAATACAGGTGGGTTTTGTTTTTTTTGGAAGGAAGGTAATTTGGTAAGGAGAGAAAGCTACTCACATACATTTAATATTCAAAACATAGATGTTATCAATATGAAAAATGTATATCCTTATCTGAAAGCATACAAGTTAAGTGTGTACTTTTTATCCACCTAACAATCCAAGCTTCAAACACAAACTGTGCAGGTACTTGGGTGATTATGTTGGTTTCTGTGGACTGAGAAGCATGTGCATATTTTGTCTGCTAGGTGCTGTATTGAAAATGTACTTCTTAATCTCTCCAAGATGGCAATTTCTCATCTTGACTTCTTTCCCCTTGTCTACATTTTCCTTGTCCTATGCCTCTTCTTGTTGGAAGAAGAGGATCAACATTAGACAGGATCAGACTGAATGCAGCAACGGCACTCCGCTACTACTGCCTTTAATGATTCTGATCTGTAAGTGTTGGGACTGTGTGGGGCCAAGGATTAGGGATACATTCAGCATCACTGCTGCTTTGCTCCTGATTGTGTCTCATCTGAACAGGAGAGTTGTCTACTGCAGGGGTTCTCAACCCAATCCTCGGGATATGCCTAGCTAATCAGGTTTTCAGGATATCCACAATGAATATGCATGAGATAGATTTGCATATAATGGAGGCAGTGAATGCAAATCTCTCTCATGGGTATTTCTTGTGGATGTCCTGAAAACAACCCGAGGACTGGGTTGAGAATCACTAGTCTACTGTATGCCTGCCAAAAAGCACCTGGTACAGACTCCCTTAGCACAAGATCAGCTTATTACTCTTTAAGCACATATGTCCCATGCCTTGGCAGGATGCATAGAAATGGAAAGTGGACTGTCTGCAGCTTATGAGTCACCAGTTGGCTTTCTCTGGTTTGTCCTCTTCCAACCTCATATCATGACTTTGTTTCGGGCTTCCTTTTTACTGGAACATATGTGCTTCTTCTTTATTATTTATACCTTTTGAATTATCAACGGATAAGGTTTAAAAATGACCATTCAGCATGTCACTCTGAATATTTAATTTATTGTACATTGTCTTTGATGGGTAGAGAGATTCTCAACCCAGTACATGACTAGGGAATTAAATCAAGGTCATGTGCTATCTGTGTTTTACATGGATTTCAGCATGGCTTTCAATGCTGTCCCACAAAGAAGGCTCATAAATAAACTGAACGCTTGTGGGGTGGGCTCCAAGGTGGTGGACTGGATTAGAAATTGGTTGAGTGATAGACAACAGATGGTGGTTGTAAATGGAATTTATTCTAAGGAAAGAAAGATGATTAATGGAGCGCCTCAGGGATTGGTCCTGGGGCCATTTCTGTTCAATGTCTTTGTGAGTAATATTGAGGAGGGGTTAGAAGGCAAAGTTTGCCTTTTGCCGATAAAACTAAGATCTGCAACAATGTAAACACTCCCGAGGAAGTAATCAAAATGAGACATGATCTAAAAAAGGCTAGAAGGCTGGTCAAATGCTTGACGGTTAAGATTCCAGGGGAAAAGGTGGAGTGTCATGCATTTGGGATGAAGAAATTCAAGCTCTCGCAATAGGGGATGAGAAACTGATGACAGGGGGTGCATATAGCAAAAACGTTTGGTTTGGTGTAGCTTTTCAGTTTGGTTTGCTGATTTGTTTGGTTCGGATTAGAAGCTCATTCATTTCATTCAGGTCATTTGTTTCCATTGAATTCAATGGGAGAATCCTACTTTGGGATTTTTCATTCACGTTTTATATAACTTTCTGACAGGAATCAGCAACAGAGACAACAGCACCCCAAGACACCAAGAGTGTCATGAACATCCCACATCACCAAAACAAGGGTAATGGGCACCAAAAGTAGCATGAACAGCTCAAGCAACTGTAAGGGGCGCTAAGTGGTGCAAATAGTGGCAAGAACAACCCAAAGTAACATAAGGAAACACAGCAATAGAAATGGTGGAATGAACACTCCAAGGCACTAAAAGAGGGGCAACGGACACCAACAGTGGCATGGACACTCGAAAACACAGAGTGAGGGGTACGTCAAGAGGCACAGTGGTGTGAAGACCGCAACACATAGAATGAGGGCACGGCAGGAAACAAAGTGACACAAACACCCCGGGGCACAGAACCCTAGATTCATCAAAATGTTGTAATAACACCCACACTAACAAAAAGGGGTGTGTTTAGGAAATTTTGGAGTTACCACATCATGCAGTAAGTTACTGCTTTACATCAGTGTTATTGCACAGCGTGGTAAGAGAGAGAGAGAGAGAGGCCTTCCTACAAGGCCTTCCTAGTAGTTACGTATTTAAATCTCTATAGGAGGGCTGCCTAATAGGTTGAGGTGAGGTGTTAGGGGTGGTTTAGGGTTTAGGGGCCAGTTTCACATGTAACATGAGATGTATGAACAGCATGTACACCTTGGTGAAAGCATGGAGCTGGTCCGGGGATGCTGGAGGACCGGCAGAGAAACGCCACGGCAGCCAATCTTCCCGCGGGCAAAGAGGGAGGCGCCAAACAGGTGAGGAGGGCGTCAGGAACTGCCGGACACAACACATACCTAGAGGTGATAGTGTGTGATAATTTCAAGGTAGCAAAACAGTGTGATAAGGAGGTGGCCAGAACTAGTGAGATACTAGGGTGTATAGGGAGAGGTATAACTAGCAGAAAAAAGAGGTGATAATGCTGTTATGACCAAGGGGCCTTTGAATCCTGCTCCTGGGAGACTGTGAGCCCTTGGGCCATGGGGCAGCTCAGGGAGAAGCCCCAAGACACACACCGAGGGAGGTGAGTATATACAGGCACGGGCGGAGCAGGAACAAAGCTGGACTGGAAACAAGGCAAGGAGCCTCAGGAACTGGAACAAGGCAGGCTCAGCCTTCCACTTGACCTACACGCACCAGTGAGACCCAGAAACACAATGCTGGTCTCAGGAGCAGCCCTCTGGCTACTCGTAGCTCTTCCAGACCCGCCGCTAGAGAACAACGAGTGCGTGAGGCCAGACGGAGGCTGAGAGCAGGAACAAGATGAGACATGGAACTTGGAACTTAGAAGACTCAGACATAGACTCAGGATACTTGGAAGACTCAGGATATTTGGAAGACATGAACAAGACTCAGGATACTTGGAGGACTTGGACTGAGGACTCAGATGAAGACTTGTTAGACTCGGAAGACTCACGATACTTGGAGGACTCGGACGAGGTTACGTGGAGCTTGGAAGACTCGGACGAAGACTCAGGATACTTGGCAGACTCGGATGAGGATTCAGGAACTTGGAAGCCTCAGGCAAAGATTCAAGGTTCAGGCATAGTTCTGAGTGAGAACTGCATCGCAGCGCCCTACACAGCTGCCCATGGCTGGTCGCGGACCACGCAGGAAATGAAACAGATTCCAGGTGAGCAGTGGAACCTGAGACCGGAGACATGTCGATGATTCAGGAGAGGCCTGCACTGAGGTGCACCCTACACAGCCACCTGTGGGCTGGTTGTGGACCACACTGAAGGGGAGCAGGTTCTAGCAGAGTCTTGGGCATGGACAGAAGCAGGCACAAGGTACTACAAAGACCGGGACAGGATACAAGACTCAGGAACTTAGCATTAAAAACAGAAGCCTTCCAGAGGCTTGTGCTGCAGACATGAAGGTAGGCCTTGTGCCATGAAGCGCCCTACACAGCCCCCCATGGGCTGGTCATGGACCATGACAGTGGCATGTCAGGAAAGGTAGATAAGCAAGGAACCTGGAAGCAGGACGAAGAGCCGGAGGACATCAGAACTAGGACATCAGGACCAGGACTGGAACACGGAACATCAGGGATGTCTGGAACATGGAACATCAGGAGCTTCTTGACAAAGAGCATCAGGACTCCTGGACGAGGAACACCAGGACTTAGAACATCAGGATTTCTGGAACATCAGGAGTTCAGGATGAAGAACATTAGGAACAGGCGACGAAGGAGCTCTGATGAGGGATGAAACCAAGAACATCAGACGGAGGAGACCAGGAACATGAAGAACATGGAACACGGAGCCATCTGGACAGAAGCACACCATGGAAGACCTTGACCGGAGAAGAGGAACATAAGCGACCATGGAATCTGATTCAAAGACCCTGAGGAAGTGAAGCAGAGCCATTTTATAGGTCTGGACTGGGGTGAAGACTGATGACATCATCGATGGGGCTGCGGGCTTTTGTCGCTGCTGGCGCTTTAAATATCCTGAAGAGGCCCGCGCTTGCGCCTAGAGGATCCCAGAGGATGGAGAGTCAAGAGCGGCACCAGGGCCGCGAAGAGGACAAGGCCAGAGGTGGCTTCCTGCCACGAGGGAGGTTCCAGCGGTGGTGCACAGGCCACATAGGTAGAAACAGCTTCCTGCCGTTTGAAGGGAGTCCCGGCTGCGTCTTCTCCGCCAAGAAGGCGGAGTCAGCGGCGGCAGCTTCAGGGCCACATAGGAGGAAGTCTGCAGTGGCAGCATGGTCCGGGGTGGCCTAGGCCACTAATGAGGATCTGCAGCATCAGCCGGCACAGGGCTTCAGGCATCGGAGAAGGCGATAGGTGGAGGACCTGCTCGCGGGATGGGCTCGGTGAGCAGGATCGTAACAAATGCTTTTGTAAGCCATTGGCGAGAGCTCACAAAAAATATTGAGTTCAATTCTGGAGGCCATTCTTCTGAAAATACATAGACAGCCTAGAGGCAGTCCAGAGAAAGGCTATCAAAATTATGCACATTCTGCACCAAAAGCCATATGAGACTATACTTAAGAATCTAAATATATAGATTCCTAGAAGAGAGAGGGGAGATATGATAGAGATAATCAAATACGTCAATGGTATATTCTAGGCACAAGCTGCTAACATTTTTCAGAAGATTGCTCTAGAACAAGAGGGCACAGCATGGAAATGCAGGATGGAAGACACAGGAGCAACATCAGAAAATATGTATGTACTTGAAAGGGTGGTAAGTGCATGGATATACACAGTAGATATATAAAGATTCCCATAGAGAGCAAGAGTATGAGGTGCCCTAGGGAAATCTTCAGCCTTGCATCCACCCCCACCCAAAAATTTTATAATTAAACTCAACAATCCTGATGATACCCTACCAATTCCCTTTCCAGAATAATTCTGCAAAGAAACATAATTGGACATCATACTTTTAAATATTAAATATTTTTCATATCTATCTATACAGTGTACAATACAAATATATTTCAGAAATCATGTCATAATGTCTGATAAATGTGTAACCTATGATTTTTGAGGGTGGACATCAAGAAATTCATCAATTTATAAATTAAAAGAAATTAATACTATATTATATTGCAGTGGTTGACTGAGCTAACCTTGGTGTTTTCCCTTATTACTCATCAGTCAGAGAAAAAAAAAGTGAGGTTTGCATATCAAATCTTGATGGCTCCCAAGCTGAAGGGTGGAATGAGAGTCCTGGATTTTAAATTATATAGTCGGGCTGCAAATTTGAGATATTTGGGAAATTTGCTATTTGAACTATCAGACTATATGGGTTACAATTGGAAAGAGCCATATGTATTCCCTTTAGCATGAAATATAGTATTCATACTCCTAGGGAGGAGTTGCAGACAGTGGGTGGAACATCAATGTTGGTTAAGTCAGTGAAGAGAAGTTGGACCCTTCTCAGACAAGATATGCCCCTGTCCACTTCAGTCTCTTATTTTGTGCCAATGAATGATAATTCTAAATGTCCATCAGGTGTTCTACTGATACATTTAATGTCACATCACGTTAGACTTTAATGGAATTCTTAGACAAAAGCACAGATTTGATATACTCTTTTAAGCAATGTCAGGAAAATGTAGGTTTCTCAATTATCCATTTTCTATTGATAAGAGCATGCTGTACCAAGGTCATGGCACAAGCTAAAAAGGGTTTAACTGACCTTTCTTTCAATGTGCTAGTTTAACTGTATGTGGCTCTTATGTTTCTTATTCACTCTCCCAGCTCTATACATTTTTACAACAGAGAAACGATTTCTTGATCTTTTTTTTTTTATAATCTATACTTTACTAGATTTTAGAAATATATATTACATGAATTAGAAAAGGAAAACACAAAATTCAAAAACATTTACAATATACCACTCTTCTTCCAAAATTTCACAAAAGTTTACTATAAACAAGTCCACATTAATGGGGACCTACAGACTTTCCAGAAACAAGAAAAGTTACAAATAAAGTAACAAAAATAATAATCATCATCATACATATATCCTGATTCCTAAACTCCTCAACTACTTTATCTATCAAAAAGACATGCAAATGGGAGGAGTCTATGAACATAAATCTATTCCCCTGATATGTGATTAAACACTTACATGGGAATTTCAGAAAAAAAGAACCACCATTTGCCAAGACCTGGGCTTTCAAGGCTAAAATCTTTTTCTCCTAGCCTGGGTTTCTCTTGGGACATCAGGGAAAACCATTATCTTCTGACCACAGAATAATTTGTTTTTATTTGAAATACATACTATTGCAGGAATATATATCTTTATCATTATCCAAAGCAAATGGGACCACAAAAGTGGCCAAGATTACTTGATCTTTGAGGTTCTGGCAAAGAAGTGCCAAACAGATCTGGGAGTGGAACCAGGTGCAGACATATTGTGGGAATGTCATTCTTTAATTTATAAGATCTCCATAAACATTAATTTGGGGGAATTACTGCTGAGGTCATTTCGTAGGACCATTCTCTCTCCTCAACAGGCCCACAAAATAGGCTTAATAAATTCTGCTGCCTGCTTAATGCAGGCCACACTGTTTCACTGTTTGTGGAAATGCCCGGCTATTAGATACTAGGGATGTGAATCGTGTCCTCGATCGTCTTAACGATCGATTTCGGCTGGGAGGGGGAGGGAATCGTATTGTTGCCGTTTGGGGGGGTAAAATATCGTGAAAAATCGTGAAAAATCGTTAAAAAATCGAAAAATCGAAAAACCGGCACATTAAAACCCCCTAAAACCCACCCCCAACCCTTTAAATTAAATCCCCCACCCCCAAATAACTTAAATAACCTGCGGGTCCAGCGGCGGTCCGGAACGGCAGCGGTCCGGAACGGGCTCCTGCTCCTGCATCTTGTCGTCTTCGGCCGGCGCCATTTTCCAAAATGGCGCCGAAAAATGGCGGCGGCCATAGACGAAAAAGATTGGACGGCAGGAGGTCCTTCCGGACCCCCGCTGGACTTTTGGCAAGTCTCGTGGGGGTCAGGAGGCCCCCCACAAGCTGGCCAAAAGTTCCTGGAGGTCCAGCGGGGGTCAGGGAGCGATTTCCCGCCGCGAATCGTTTTCGTACGGAAAATGGCGCCGGCAGGAGATCGACTGCAGGAGGTCGTTCAGCGAGGCGCCGGAACCCTCGCTGAACGACCTCCTGCAGTCGATCTCCTGCCGGCGCCATTTTCCGTACGGAAAATGGCGCCGGCCATACGCGTATAGCCGGCGCCATTTTCCGTACGAAAACGATTCGCGGCGGGAAATCGCTCCCTGACCCCCGCTGGACCTCCAGGAACTTTTGGCCAGCTTGTGGGGGGCCTCCTGACCCCCACGAGACTTGCCAAAAGTCCAGCGGGGGTCCGGAAGGACCTCCTGCCGTCCAATCTTTTTCGTCTATGGCCGCCGCCATTTTTCGGCGCCATTTTGGAAAATGGCGCCGGCCGAAGACGACAAGATGCAGGAGCAGGAGCCCGTTCCGGACCGCTGCCGTTCCGGACCGCCGCTGGACCCGCAGGTTATTTAAGTTATTTGGGGGGGGTTCGGGAGGGTGGGGGATTTAATTTAAAGGGTCGGGGGTGGGTTTTAGGGGGTTTTAGTGTGCCGGCTCACGATTCTAACGATTTATAACGATAAATCGTTAGAATCTGTATTGTATTGTGTTCCATAACGGTTTAAGACGATATTAAAATTATCGGACGATAATTTTAATCGTCCTAAAACGATTCACATCCCTATTAGATACTTTTGGGATATGGTGGGAGTAGAGTTTTGCTTAATGATAGGCAAAAATGTACAATGGTCTAGTTCTTTATGTATCTTGGGATATGATGAAGGGGAAAAATGCATAGAATTGGGATATACAATGTTGTTGTTTAAATCGTGCTTAATTATAACTTGGTGTATTTTGCTCAGTTGGATCCAGTTGAACTCACCGACAGTTGTGATGTGGAAGATGCATAGGATTGATCTATTTCAACTGGAATACTGGACTCTGTTCCGCAAAGCATCCCAGAAAAATAAACCGTACTTTAAAGAAACTTGAAACTTATTTTCAAGAACTCTTCCGAATAACATAAAATCATTGTTTACTCGGGAGTAGTTTTTCTTTATTCTGAGTACTTAACTCAATTCCTTCTGTATGTGGAAAATAACTTTTTATGTTTGCTAAACATCAAAAAGCCTTCTGAATGAGCTGTGCTTTAATTTAATGCCAGGGATTGAGAGGGTGGGATGAAAAATAGAAAGTGATGGATTACTTATTATTCAAGTATGCTTTGAATCTTGTTGAATGTTATATCTGAAATAAACATATCCTTATCAAAAAGTAAGTGTTTGGGACGAATGATGGAAAACATGAAGGAGGTAATTCTCAGAGAATTATGCAAGGGTTGTACATGTAAAATTAGCATATATGCACGTAAGTAAAGTAGCATGTAGGAATTAAACCTTGGACCAGCCCCAGTTCTTGTCCATCTAACTGATCTTTGACTAATTGATATTTTTGGCCTAAATGCACGATTTAACTCTTTTTAATACTGAAGTACATTTAGCAAACCCTTGACAATTGTTCCATATTTTTCCAGTCCATTTTTATATTTTTCATTCTTCTGACCTGTCTGTGCTGTTACATATTTTTGTGTCAAGCATATTTTTCCATCAAATTTCCATCAATATGATATCACTTAGTGTTTGGGTAATTGCCAGGTTCTTGTGGCTTGGTTTTGGCCTCTGTTGGAAACAGGATGCTGGGCTTGATGGACCCTTGGTCTGACCCAGCATGGCAAGTTCTTATGTTCTTATGTTCATTAATAAGGGTGGTACTTCAAAATATTTTTATCTCGTTTTTGTTTTTGATCTGGGGTGGGCCATTTCGGGTCCACCCCTATATCATTATTTTTTATTTCATTGGAATTTCATTTTTTTTTTAACCAAATAAAGCCCCAAACCCACCCCAACCTTTCCCATTTACTAAAATATGTAGCCCCTTCACCAGTGATGCCCCTCCCAATCCCCATGAACTCCCAGAACTCAACAAAAATCTCTGGTATTCTAGTGGGGGTCCTGGGAGCAAGCTCCTGCTCCCGGGCTGGAGGCTGCCATTAGTCAAAATAGCACCAGAAGCCCTTTGCCCCTACCATGTGACAGGGGCTGCCGGTGCCATTTTGACTAATGGCAGCTGCCAGCCTGGGAGCGAGAGGTTGCTCCTGGGTCCCCTATAGACTACCATGGATTTTTGGTGAGTCCTGGAAGTCGGGGTCAGGAGGGGGCTTTCCTGGTGTGGGGGGGGGGGGCGTCTCCTTATTTTAGTTAATGGGAAGGGTTGGGGTGGGTTTTGTTTTTAAGGTGCATTTTTTTACACACACCCCAAAATGATAGGACAGACCACCTGAAATTTTGTGTTTTTTCCTATCATTTTTAAAAATTTCCAAAATGCAATGAAATAGGAAATATTGCCTTTATTTCCTAATTTGTTGCAAATGAATTCCCACACCTAATTGCTAATAGAAATATTGAAAAGAACCGGTCCCAGTACTCGGCCCTGCGGTACACCAGTGGTCACTTTGCCTTCACTGGAGTAGATTCCATTTTCTACCAGTAATTCATCGAGTTTAAAACATTCTGACCTAATCCCATATGGTCTGGCTTCCTTACCAATCTTCTTTATGGAAACACTGTGAAAAACCTAAATCAAGTTCAGGCAGGTAATATTCATAGCACCTCCTCGATCCACCACTTTTATTACCTCATTAAAGAACTCGGCCTGGGTTGTCTGATGGAACCTTCCCTTTTGAAACCTTTTTGTGCTCAGGCCAACCATGGCAATATGATGTATCCTTTCCTATTAATGTTGTTTTGAGATTGTTTTCTCCTTTATGCCTCTACCTCTCCAGTTATACAAACTATCTCACTTTTAATAAGTCATATCATGTTATATAGTAACCACACCAGCAGTGTAATTTAAATAGTATGGCAGCAGCCCATTTTACAATGTACCTAGTAGTAGAGGAAGTTTGTGATGCTGATATTAAGATGACACCAGAATCAGAATATCTTTTTTTGTAAGGTGACTTGTACAGGGAAATGCCTTAGTTCTGCTCTGCACCCATTGTTAGGAAGCCCCATGATGGTTATATGTTCAGTGTGTCATGCATGTGAGCATCGTGTCTCAGGTGTGTCCTGATGGAAAAATGGCTGAGAACCACTGCTCTAGAGGAAAGAAGAGAAGAAATGGAGGGAAAGGTGTTATAATAAAGACATTCAAATATTTCAAAGATATCAATCAGACACAAGAAGCAAACAGGTTATAGAAGAAAGATTGATCGCGAATAAAGGTACCCAAACCTGTCCCAGCAAGTCAGGTTTTCAGGATGTCCACAGTGAATATGTATGAGAGAAATTTGCATGCAAGGGAGGTAATGCATACAAATAGGGGTGTATAGAAATAATTTTATTTCATTTTTCATTTTGTTTTTGGGGGAGGTTTCCCCACCAATTTTTTTTTCTTTAAAATTTCTTTTGTTTTTTTAGTTTAAAAAAACATAATAAACATTAAAAATAAAAAACCCCAAAAATGGAAAAAAAAAAGAAGAAATGGGACCTTCCGAAACTTCCCATCCCCACCACACATCCCTTCTACCTGAAAAAATGCCAGGCTAGGATCCTCCCTGTCCTCTACTTACCCGGTCTGGAGGGGATTCAATAATGAAGCCTAAGCCCAGGCCGAAGCCTTGGCCTTGTATAAGGCTAGGATGCTGTAGGTCACTGCAACCTCAGCCTAGGCCCAGGCTTCGAGGCCTGGTCCCAAGGCTGAGGCCTCAGGCCCCACCTAAGCCCAGGCCTGCTGCCGGAACCCAACCCAGAGGCTGGGTCCTGATGCCAGGGTCTTGGCCTAGGTTAGGGCCCGAGGCCCAGTCCAATACCAGGTCCCAGTCCGGAGACCAGATCCCAATGCCTGGGCCTCTGCCCAGACTTAGGACTGACATCGAGACCCAACCCGGAGGCCGGGTCCCAACACCTGGGCCTTGACCCAGATTCAGGTCCAACGCTAACTGAACTGCCGTACATCAAAATAAAGCTGCCCGCTGGGGACGATGAGCCGGAGTTAATTTACTCCAGTGAATCCCCAGTAACCGGCATCATTTCAAGAAGAAGAAACAAGACAGAAGATATCTGAATAGGATCTCCAAGGCCTGGGCTTTGGGCCTGGGCCTGACCCTGGGCTGAGGTAATATTGACCTCATACTGCATTTGGCAAGAAAGCACAAAGACAGACACTAACCAGTGGAGTCATAGTTGACCCTATGGTGTTTTTTCAGCTCTTCAAAAATGTAAACATTTTTTAGGCTGTTCTGATTGTTGCCTTATATTCTCATGAAACCTCTGAAAATACTCCCTGACCCACCCACCAGGGTGTAAGAATCATCTCATTAAAATATTTGAGCCAGGCTGTTGTGGAGGGTCTGTTTTCCTAGATAAATATCACCTGGAAACAAGTACATTCTTGCATATGCTTTTTTGAACTGCTGATAAACTCCTGGCTTCAACTTAACACCTAAACTTTAGCAACCGCTGGTATATTAGCTTTATTTTGTACACAGGAACTAGTACATACTATATCAAGAGTCGAGGCAGTAAATATAAATCCTTGTACCAACTGTCCTGCATTGCAAACCAGTGGCGTATTATGGGAAATGCGAGGGGGCAGTCTGCCCTGGGTGACAGACAAGAAGGGGGTGCCATTGGATGGCATGAAGTCAGGGGCAGCCTGAAGGTCTGGCGGGGCTGTGAAGAAGACTACCCCATTACAAACCAAAAAAAGAGGCCTGGCGTTGTTGCAGAGGCAGGGGAAGGCCCTGAGAAGGTGTGTGTGTGTGTGAGAGAGAGAGAGAAATGGACAGAGCCTGTATGCTTATATGGGTGTGTCAGAGTCTGCTGCAAGTGCGAGTGTGTGTGTATGTCTGCCTGTGTGCATTTGTGTGTGTAGTGTAGGTATGTGAGATAGTCTGTATGTATGTGTGAGTGTGTATGTGTGTATGTAAGATAGACCCTGTATGCATGTGTGAGTGTGCATAGTGTGTGGGAGAGCCTGCGTGCATGTGTGTGGTGTGTGTGAGACTCTGTGTGCATACGTAAGTGTGTGTGTGTGTGTGTGTGTGTGTGTGAGAGAGTGTAATATTCAGTGGACAAATGGACCTCTTGTCCTGATGAGTAGTTGGCACTTCCTAGTTAGTAAGCCCACTAGCCCCAGCCCATCAGCTGGCCATGATGCCCTGCAGTGGGACCAGCTGGAGATTCGCCTATACCAGTCCCAGTCCCCGCAGGTTGAGTTCCTGGGTTCTGGGAGCCGGCAGGTCTTAGGTGGGTCCCCAGGGCCAGATAGTGGTGAGAGTCCAAGGCAGAATGTAGGTCAAGGCAGGCAGCAGATGGCAAGAATGAAGAATTGGCCAGAAGTCGGGGTAGCAAGCAGACAAGGCAAGGTTGAGTGTGAAGCGAAGGGTCAGGTCCAGGCAGCAGTAAGGGTGGTCCAAAGCCAAGGCAGGTTAAGTCCAGGAAGTCAAGCTGAAAGGACAGGGAGGCAAGGACAGACAGGCAAGGACTAACAAGTATGGATGGGCAAGGCAAGGGGCACAAACAAGGCTAGACAGGGAAGGCAAAAGCACAGATGAGGCAAGAGACAACACAGAATAGCAACATGCACTGGGATACAAAGATGCCAGGGGACCTGTTGTTCAGGCATCGCGATAGTGTCTAGGAGCAGGCTACATAGGCAGGAGCCTGAGATGTCATCAAAGGGTGTAATGGGGGCTCTCCCACCATGGCCCCTTTAGGAGCTGGCATGCAGGTAATGCACGCATTTTAGAAGGGGGTTTGAGAGCATTGCTGCAGCGGCATCCTTGCCATGGGTGAGGCCTGGTCGTTGGCGGTGTCTCTGTCATGAGAGGAATTTGCCACATTGGGAGTGAGTGAGGTGGCTCACAGGGTTGACTTGTGAGTCACTGATCATAAAAATACTGCCTCCCCAAAGCCCCCTCCCCCATTTTCTGGGTTGGGGTTCTTCAGAAAACTTTTGTGCAAGGCACAAACTAGCTAAGGAGCTTTGAGGTTGGAGACTGGCTCCAAAAAGTTTTCTTCTGATCCACATCCCTTCCAAGCAATGAGATATTGGAGGTTTTTTTTCAGATCCTGCGAGCAACTAAAATCTCCTCTACTTCATATTGCGTGTCTTCCTCTGCGGTGACCTATGAAGGCTAGAAAGGTGGTTTTCTTGGCCAGGAGAATGAGGCTGGATTTAATAGTGAAATGTGGAAGACATCATGGATCCTGAGAGATGGAAGCAAACAAAGTTTGTAGGCCATGCCTAGCTATTGTACGATCAGAAAACATCCAATAAAATGAGGTACAAACTTCAATGAAGGCATTCAGAAGTGAAGATTCTTCATGCTAAGCCAGACCAGTGTTCCAGGATGTAGGAGAGGTGAGGGCATTGTTTCTTGTCTGCCTGAGCCTTAAAATGGTTGGCTGCTTGGATTAAGAGCTGATGGGTTCTCTGCCATAATTTTAGAAGCTCCTGAACCATCAGAGGGACTGCCGGGAAAATATCCAGTGTAGGGTGCAGTTTGGGAACACGTAGATGGCATCCAAAAATCATATGGAATGGCGAGGAGCCTAAAGAGGTGTTGATGTGGTTGTTGTGGGCAAACTTGGCCCAAGCGTGCAAGGATGCCCAGTTGTCCTGCCTTAAGTTGACATGAGCATGCAAAAATGTTTTGAGTTCCGTTCCTGGTTCATCCACTTGGTCTGCCCATTATTTTGGGGGTGATAGACAGAGGTAATGACCAGGGTGATTCTGAATTTTCAGCACAGAGCCCTCCAATAGTGGGTAGTAAATTGGACCACCAGGTCTGAGAGGATATGGCAGGGTAGTCCATGTAGATGGAAGATTTATTGTACAAACAGCTTTGCCAGTTCAGGAGCGGATGGGAGGCTGGGTACAGGAAAGAAATTGGCCATCTTCAAGAATCTGTCCACCACCTTCCATATAGTGGTATTCCCACTAGAGAGGGAAAAGTCACAGACAAAGTCTGTTGCCACATGGCTCCAGGGTTCTGTGGGGGTAGACAGTGGTTGTAACAACCCCCACAGTCATGCATTACCACTTTTGTGCATGATGCATGTGGGACAGAACCCCACATAATGTTGAACATCAGTTTTTAACTGGGGCCATTAGTAGTGTTGCTCTATGAGTTCTAATGTCCAGGTAATATAGGATGACCAGAAAGATGGGAGACATGTGCCCATTCTAAGATTTTTTTTGTCGCAGACATCAAGGTACCACGGTCTAGCCCAGAGAAACTGCAAAGGTCATTGCAGCCACAATTTTGGCTGGATCAATGATTGACTGTGGGGGGGGTCAGAGTTCCTTCAATATCAAAAGAATGGAAGAGGGTATCCGCCCAAATGTTCTTCTCAGCTGGCCAGTAGCACAACTAAAAATCAAATCGATTGAAAAACAAAACCTTGTGAGACTGGAAAATTGGGCATCCAAATGGCAGATGAAATTTAATGTGGATAAGTGCAAGGTGATGCATATAGGGAAAAATAACCCATGCTATAATTACACAATGTTGGGTTCCATATTAGGTGCCACAACCCAAGAAAGAGATCTAGGCGTCATAGTGGATAACACATTGAAATTGTCGGTACAGTGTGCTGCGGCAGTCAAAAAAGCAAACAGAATGTTGGGAATTATTAGAAAAGGAATGGTGAATAAAACGGAAAATATCATAATGCCTCTGTATCGCTCCATGGTGAGACCGCACCTTGAATACTGTGTACAATTCTGGTCGCCGCATCTCAAAAAAGATATAATTGCGATGGAGAAGGTACAGAGAAGGGCTACCAAAATGATAAGGGGAATGGAACAGCTCCCCTATGAGGAAAGACCAAAGAGGTTAGGACTTTTCAGCTTGGAGAAGAGACGGCTGAGGGGGGATATGATAGAGATGTTTAAAATCATGAGAGTTCTAGAACGGGTAGATGTGAATCGGTTATTTACTCTTTCAGATAATAGAAAGACTAGGGGGCACTCCATGAAGTTAGCATGGGGCACATTTAAAACTAATCGGGGAACGTTCTTTTTTACTCAACGCACAATTAAACTCTGGAATTTGTTGCCAGAGGATGTGGTTAGTGCAGTTAGTATAGCTGTGTTTAAAAAAGGATTTGATAAGTTCTTGGAGGAAAAGTCCATTACCTGCTATTAAGTTCACTTAGAGAATAGCCACTGCCATTAGCAACGGTAACACGGAATAGACTTAGTTTTTGGGTACTTGCCAGGTTCTTATGGCCTGGATTTGCCAATGTTGGAAACAGGATGCTGGGCTTGATGGACCCTTGGTCTGACCCAGTATGGCATGTTCTTATGTTCTTACCACTATATCATTGCAGTTATGTTGCAACAGGACAGTTCCCACCCCAAGAGTGGACAAACCTACTAAGATGAATGGCTTGCTGGGGTCCAGATGGTAAAGGCAAGAACCCTGAGTGAATTCCTGCTTGAGTAGCTCAAAAGCCTGATTGCATCCATGGTCCAGTTCTAGGCATCAGATCCCTTTTTTGTTAAGGTGGTAATGGAGCTGCCAAAGAAGAGTAGTTGGAAATGAATTGCTCATAAAGCATTATAAGACCTTATGTCCCACTGGATGGGGCCATCCTGTAATAGCTTTCACATTGGCAGGATCCATGCAGAGTCCTTGACAGAAGATGATGTATCCCAGAAAATGGATTTCCTGCTGTTGAAAGATGCAGATCTCCATCTTAGCATAGAGGTGGTATTTCTCAGTCTCTGGAGAACCTGTTTAAAGTGGACTCTGTGCTCTGAGGGGGATTTGGAGAAGATCAAAATGTTGTCCAGGTAGACCAAATCTCATTCATCATGAACCAAAATACTGTGTGGGCATTACACTGGTCAAAGGGCATCACCATGTACTCTAATTGACCATCACGGGTATTAAAGGTGGTTTTCTACACATCGCCTTGATGGATCCGGATTAAGTTATACACCCCTCGAAGATCCAGGTACGTTAAGACGTGGGCACCGTGTCGTCTATCAAAGAGCTCCGAGATCAGGGCTAGCAGGTAGCGGGTTTTTTTAGTGATGAATTTGAGGCCCCTGTAGTCAATACAGGGGTGTAGCAAGCCATCCTTCTTGGCCACAAATAAAAAGCCTACTCCAACAGGAGAGGAGAAAGGATGAATGAATCCCCGACCCAATTCTCCTTGATATACTTGCTCATGGCATCTGTCTCCAGAGCTGATAGTGTGTAGACAGACCTCTGGGTAGTACCTTACTGGGAAGCAGCTTGATGGCACAATCAAGCATCCGGTATGGTGGCAAGAGTTTGGCCTGTTTTTTTTTTTTTTAAAGAAGACGTCCCAATATGCTACATATTGAGACGGAAGCCCAGGCATGGCAGTGGCCACAGTCAGCACTGGTGGTGGCTGGATAGTAGTAGGTGGTGAAGCAGGAGGGCCTTCAATGAGCCAAGTCTATAGAGTCCCAGTCAATCACTGACTGGTGTTGTTGGAGCCAGGGGAGGACCAGGATGATGGAGTTCATGGCTCTGGGTATAACATAACAGGATATATGCTGTCTGTAGGGTGAACAGTCTGGTCACTTCAGTGAGGCAGCATGGAAATGGGTCCCCATAGATTGATGCAATGGTCGCCAACCGTTCTAGAGGCATGGTAGTAATCCTGTGTAATCGGACCAAGGCCTTGTCTATGAAGTTTCTGTCTGCACCTGAGTCAGGAAGGCCTCCATGGAGAGCTAGCAGTGGTCTGTGGAGATGGAGACAGGAACAAGGAGTTGAGGGGAGGCCAATGTATGGCCTAGGGTTGCCTCTCAGTCATCCCTAGGCATGAGATTTTCCTGACTTCTCGGGACACTGCGATACCCGTCCCATGTAATACAGGCATAGGCCCTACTGCCTTCTTCGGAGCTTTTCTTCTGAGGAAAGCCTGGCATGCCCTAGCTGCATAGGTTCCTCCCTGGCCTTCACTTCTGGAACTGGCAACAGTAACAAGGGAACTTGAAAATGGGGCACCAGAGGAATGGGGCGTCGGATTGTCTTGGTCTCCTTGAAGCGCTGGTCCACCTGGTTGGCTAGTAAGATCAGGGCATTCAAGGTGAAGGGGACCTTATGGCTGGCAAACTTTTGTTTGATCCTGCTGACGAAGCCTTGCCAAAGGATGGTGGTGAAGCTGTTCTCGCCCCATTGCAACTCTGAGGCAAGGGTTTGGAAATGGATTGGGTAATCCACAACAGTTTGCAACCCCTGATGAATTCTTAGACGTTCCGTGCCATGGAAGAGACTCAGCCTGGTTCCTTGAACATGAGGTGAAACTGATGGAGGAAGTCTGGAAGATTCTGAAGTAGGGGCTCATCTTGCTCCCACAAGGAAGAGGCCCAGGTGAGCACCGTATCTTCAAGCAGGCAAAGAATGTAGGTGATTTTGGCTCTATCCATGAGGAATAGAGCCGCCTGTAGTTCAAAATGCATGCAGTATTGGTTAATAAAGCCATGGCACTTCTTTGGATCACCATGGCAGCATAGAGGAGATGGAAGCTGTGGACCTGGTTGGGCGGAGATGGTGGACTGAGTGGAGGAGGAATCACCGGGGGTGGTGCCTGATCCTCAGCCAGAGCATCCATGCGGACAGACGGTTTCTCGAGAATCCCTGAGATTTGATCAAGGACTACATGCTGTTTCTGGATACGCTGCACCAGGCCTAGGATGGCCTGGAGCAAGCTGAGGTCTGCCAGGTCCATGGTTTCAGCAATCTGTAATATTCAGTGAAGTTGACCTCTTATGCTGAGGGATGGTTGATACTGCCTAGTGAGCAAGCCCACTAGGCCTGGCCCTGATGCCCTGTAGTGGGATCAACTGGAGCTTCACCTATTGCAGCCCCATTTACCGCAGATTGAGCCCTTGGGTTCCAGGGACTGGCAGGTCCTTAGGGCCAGACAGAGGTGAGAGTCAAAGCAGAGTGTAGCTCAAGGCAGTGGTGGTCAATGGAAACAATGGACAGGCCAGGGGTCAAAGCAGGCAGCAGACAATGAGAACGAAGAATGGGCCAGAAGTCAGGGTGGTTTACAGCAAGGCAAGGTCGAGTCCAAAGTGAAAGGTCAAATTCAGGCAGCAGTCAAGGGAAATCCAAAGCAAAGGCAGGTCAAGTCCAGGAAGTCAAGCTGAAAGGACAGGGAGATAAGGACAGACAGGCAAGGACCAGCAAACATAGATGGGCAAGGCAAGTGGCACAAACAAGACGAGGCAGGGAAGAAAAAAGCACAGATGAGGCAGGAAACAATGTAAAATAGCAACATGAGTGAGGAGGTTCATGAGACCGACCTGAAAACCACCGATCATAACAGAGAGAGAGCCTGTGTATGTGAGAGCATGGATGTATGTGTGTGAGAGGGCGTGTGAAAGTAAATATGTGTGTGTACTGTGTGACCACCTGTAACTTTAAAAAATGCTGTAGGAGCCACTTTCTTTTTACCATGAATGGAGTGTTCAGAACCTAGTATCACACCTAAGTTTCTTGTTTATTTATTTATTTTAATTATTTGTTACCCATGCCCTCCAAAGTTTGGTGGGGGGGGACATAGTCACATACACATGATAAAAGCAACATGTAACTTTGTAAACCGATATGATGGTTTCCACCAAATACCTTTATAGACATTTTAATAAATAAATAAATAAATAAATAAATAAAATAAACATGCTAAGTAGATAAATAAATTTACTATAGAAGCAGTTTACAACATGTGTAGCTGAGGTGAGGTATTCTACTGGCATGTAGTTTCTGTGTAGGGATCTATAGCAGGTGCAGCCTGGCTTATTCTATTTTCCTAACAGGAGAGGTGTATTGGTGTTTTAGGGCCTGGTGTAATATTTATAGTATTGGCTTTTCATAGTAGGGTTTGTTACTGTTTGAGTGCTAATATTTAGTGTTGTCTTGGTATGGGAGGTTTACTATATTAAAATTGAAATTGGCTTTCTGAGGATCAAATCCACTGAATGCACTTTACAATTGGCCTAATACCATATGATTTCCAAGTGTCTTTTTGCAGGGTATTCTGGTTGGCACTACAGCAGTGAATGTAAAAATAATATACATGTTATTGTTATATTTTTATCTCAGAAGTCTATGAATGTCCTTTTTCATGTAAAATTTGTTATAAATGCACAGTTTTTAAGTGTGTGGTGAGCACTGGTTAGGTAGAGATGCAAGTCTGAGAATTTTGCCTAGTGTGTTGCGGTCACAGTCACGGCAGCCGCAACTGGGCTGAAAATGGATGCCGAGTTATTGGCAGCCATTTTCATTACTGACAGATGGCCGGTTATAAAAACCGTCACCAAGTTTACCGGTGTAGGTCTTCATAACCGGCAGCTGCGGCGGGGTCGCATAAGCAAGAAGGCGCTGACCCTAGCACCTCCTTGCTAGCGCGAGCCCCTAATTTGGATATAGCATGGTGCTCCCCTTGCGGGCGCCATGCACGCATTAAGAAAGTGGCTCGCTTTCCACGCTTTTTATTGCATTGGCCCCAAAGTGCAGTTACACATAAAATTCTAGAACAGCTCACCTGGTTCCAGCACTGCTTACCTGGTTTCCTGCTTTGGCTAAGTCTAACAATCTAATTTAATATAACTTTATTCTGTATTGTCCCAATATAGATATTTTTTCTCTGCTGTTTAGTTCCTCCCACCCTCCCTTCTTCCTCCCACCTCTGGAGTGTTTTCTTCTTAAATATTTCTTCTAAGAACCTAGCATAATTGATTAATATAGGCCTGAAGCATCAATCTCTCAACTAGCTTATTAGACACTATTAGCAAAATGTCCTTTATTCAATGCAGCAATTGTGGTGCTTATATCCCAAGGCCTATCATTTGGAGAATTAATAGTTATCTAATTTGCCTTCAGCTGACTGCCATGAATAAGGAGCTAATGCACCTGAAAGAGATATTATACAATATTCAAATAACCTCTCCTTCCTTGAAGCATCCAGAATATCTCTCCCAACTCTCAGAGAGGATTCAGAAACCCAAGTATAAATGGTTTACAGTGGGCTCTGGTAGAACAAGACCTGTGACTCTGAGACACCCAGTTTTCAACTTTGAAACATCCTGAGTATCTACCCCTATTGCCACAGAGAAGTCTGACATCCAGGATTCAGAAGCCCAGTAATAATTGGATCGATTAAGGTCTGGGATGAAGGGACACCCACTCTCCCCGTTGTTACCCTAACATAATACATGTTCTGCATTGGAAAATGAAAATGTCCACTTAACAGAATATGAAATGATGTCTGAAAGGGAAGTAGTCACCCAATGCATCCCATAAACCCTTCAACATGATCAAATGTCATAAAAGAAAGCTGCTTCTACTGAGAGATTCAATCATCAGAAAAACCAATTTAGGGACTCATTTTGTTAGGGTCATAACAGTTAAATGCTTTCCAGGATCCTCAGCTAACAGAAATGTAAACCAGGTAGTCAAGCAATTATAGAAGAAAGTAAGAGCTCTGATATCAATGTTATCATCCACCTGGGAACATAAGAACATAAGAAATTGCCATGCTGTGTCAGACCAAGGGTCCATCAAGCCCAGCATCCTGTATCCAACAGAGGCCAAACCAGGCCAGAAGAACCTGGCAATTATCCAAATACTAAGAAGATCCCATGCTACTGATGCAATTAATAGCAGTGGCTATTCCCTAAGTAAACTTGATTAATATCCATTAATGGACTTCTCCTCCAAGAACTTATCCAAACCTTTTTTGAACCCAGCTACACTAACTGCACTAACCACATCCTCTGGCAACAAATTCCAGAGCTTTATTGTGCGTTGAGTAAAAAATAATTTTCTCTGATTAGACTTAAATGTGCTACTTGCTAACTTCATGGAATGCCCCCTAGTCCTTCTATTATTCGAAAGTATAAATAACCGAGTCACATCTACTTGTTCAAGACGTCTCATGATCTTAAAGACCTCTATCATATCCCCCCTCAGCCGTTTCTTCTCCAAGCTGAACAGCCCTAACCTCTCCTCATAGGGGAGCTGTTCCATCCCCTTTATCATTTTGGTTGCCCTTCTCTGTACCTTCTCCATTGCAACTATATCTTTTTTGAGATGCGGCGACCAGAATTGTACACAGTATTCAAGGTGTGGTCTCACCATAGAGCGATATAGAGGCATTATGACATTTTCCGTTTTATTAACCATTCCCTTCCTAATAATTCCTAACATTCTGTTTGCTTTTTTGACTGCTGCAGCACACTGAGCCGACGATTTTAAAGTATTATCCACTATGATGCCTAGATCTTTTTCCTGGGTGGTAGTTCCTAATATAGAACCTAACATCATGTAACTACAGCAAGGGTTATTTTTCCCTACATGCAACACCTTGCACTTGTCCACATTAAATTTCATCTGCCATTTGGATGCCCAATCTTCCAGTCTTGCAAGGTCCTCCTGTAATGTATCACAATCAACTTGTGATTTAACTATTCTGAATAATTTTGTTTCATCCGCATATTTGATAACCTCACTTGTCATATTGCTTTCCAGATCATTTATATATATATATATATATATCTCTTGAAAAGCACCGGTCCAAGTACAGATCCCTGAGGCACTCCACTGTTTATCCTTTTCCACTGAGAAAATTGACCATTTAATCATACTCTCTGTTTCCTGTCTTTTAACCAGTTTGTAATCCACGAAAGGACATCGCCTCCTATCCCATGACTTTTTAGTTTTCGTAGAAGCCTCTCATGAGGGACTTTGTCAAACGCCTTCTGAAAATCCAAGTATACTACATCTACTGGTTCACCTTTATCCACATGTTTATTAACCCCTTCAAAAAAATGAAGCAGATTTGTTAGGCAAGACTTCCCTTGGGTAAATCCGTATTGACTGTGTTCCATTAAATCATGTCTTTCTATATGCTCTACGATTTTGATCTTGAGAATAGTTTCCACTATTTTTCCTGACACTGTTCTATAGTTACCCGGATTGCCCCTGGAGCCTTTTTTAAATATTGGGGTTATATTGGCCACCCTCCAGTCTTCAGGTACAATGGATGATTTTAATGATAGGTTACAAATTTTAACTAATAGATCAGAAATTTCATTTTCTGATTCCTTCAGTACCCTAGAATGCATACCATATGGTCCAGGTGATTTGCTACTCTTTAGTTTGTAAATCTGGCCTACTACATCTTCCAGGTTTACAGTGATTTTGTTCAGTTCATCTGACTCATCACCCCTGAAAACCATCTCCGGAACTGGTATCTCCCCAACATCCTCATTAGTAAACATGGAAGCAAAGAATTAATTTAGTCTTTCTGCAATGGCAGTATCTTCCCTAAGAACCCCTTTAACCCCTCAGTCATCTAATGGTCCAACTTACTCCCTCACAGGTTTCTTGCTTTGGATATATTTTAAAAAGTTTTTATTATGAGTTTTTACCTCTATGGCCAACTTCATTTCAAATTCTCTCTTCGCCTGTCTTATCAATGTTTTACACTTAATTTGACAATGCTTATGTTTTATCCTATTTTCTTCAAATGGATCCTTCTTCCAATTTTTGAAATATTTTTTTTTTGGCTAAAATAGCCTCTTTCACCTCACCTTTTAACCATGACGGTAATCGTTTTACCTTCCTTCCACCTTTCTTATAGCGTGGAATACATATGGACTGTGCCTCTAGGATTGTATATTTAAACAATGTCCAAGCCTGTTGAACACTTTTAACCTTTGCAGCTGCACCGTTCAACTTTTTTCTATTTTCCTCATTTTATCAAAGTTTCCCTTTTGAAAGTTTAGTGTTAGAGCTGTAGATTTACGTATTGTCCCCCTTCCAGTTATTAGTTTAAATTTGATCATGTTATGATCACTGTTGCCAAGTGGCCCCACCACCGTTACCTCTCTCACCAAATCCTGTGTTCCACTAAGAATTAAATCTAAAATAGCTCCCTCTCTTGTTAGTTCCTGAACCAATTGCTCCTTGAAGCAATCATTTATTACATCCAGGAACTTTATGTCTCTAGCAAGTCCTGATGTTACATTTACCTAGTCAATATTGGGGAAATTGAAATCTAATCACCAAAAATGTGGAACCCAAAAAACAATTCAAATAGTAGCCTAAGAAGGTGTCAGCAAGCCTTGACGTTATGTGTCACTCTCAGGCAGACACTAACCGGTCTTATCTATCATTCACCTTCATCATTTATTTTAGTGCAACAAATATTTTTCTTTTCTTTTTTCAAAATTAATTAAAAATGTCCTCCATCATGGTTAACAAAAATTGTTAACAAAATGACTCTTTCATATACAGTTGGTAGGGGAGCCCTACACTGGCCGGTGTTTCGCTGAGTAAGCTTCCTCAGGGGCGTATAGAAGCACTTCAATGCAGAGCCACATATCATATTAGACGGGACCAGACGTCTCAACCATCTTAGAAGGAAACAAATGGAGGACATTTGTTTCCTCCATTTGTTTCCTTCTAAGATGGTTGAGACGTCTGGTCCCGTCTAATATGATATGTGGCTCTGCATTGAAGTGCTTCTATACGCCCCTGAGGAAGCTTACTCAGCGAAACACCGGCCAGTGTAGGGCTCCCCTACCAACTGTATATGAAAGAGTCATTTTGTTAACAATTTTTGTTAACCATGATGGAGGACATTTTTAATTAATTTTGAAAAAAGAAAAGAAAAATATTTGTTGCACTAAAATAAATGATGAAGGTGAATGATAGATAAGACCGGTTAGTGTCTGCCTGAGAGTGACACATAACGTCAAGGCTTGCTGACACCTTCTTAGGCTATTATTTGAATTGTTTTTTGGGTTCCACATTTTTGGTGATTTGATGATATGTTTGTGGTTAACCACTGACTCCCTTGTGCGGGTAATTGAAATCTCCCATTATTATTGCACTGCCAAATTGATTTGCTTCCCTGATTTCTCTTAGCATTTCATCACCTGTGTGACCATTTTGTCCAGGTGGACGGTAGTATACTCCTATCACTATACTCTTACCCAACACACATGGGATTTCTACCCAATTAGATTCTACTGAGCATTTAGTCTCTTGTATGATCTTTATCCTGTTGGACTCTATACCCTCCTGGACATAAAGTGCCACACCCCCGCCAAGTTGATCCTCCCTATCATTGCGATATAATTTGTACCCTGATATAGCACTGTCCCATTGGTTATCCTCCTTCCAGCAAGTTTCTGTGATGCCATTTATGTCAATTGTACCCTGATATAGCTCATCATTTGCTGCTATACACTCTAACTCTCCCATCTTACTTCTTAGACTTCTGGCATTGGCATACAGACATTTCAAAGTGTGTTTTTTGTTTGTTTTAACAACCTGCTTTTCAGTTGTTTGGGATAATTTGGAAATCATTAGCTTTGGTGATTTTTTACATATAGGCATATGGACTATGTTTGCTTTTAATGGAACCTCTCTGTTGGGATGCCCTAACTCTCCTGTTTCATTAGTATCCTTCAAGGATACATTTCTCCGAACCAGAGAGAGACTGTCGGCTTTCCCCCTTGTTCTAGTTTAAAAGCTGCTCTATCTCCTTTTTGAAAGTTAGTGACAGCAGCTTGGTTCCACTCTGGTTAAGGTGGAGCCCATCCTTTCGGAAAAGTCTCCCCTTTCCCCAAATGTTTCCCCAGGTCCTTACAAAGCTGAATCCCTCTTCCCTGCACCATGCATTGAAACTCTAGAGCTCTGCCTGCCTCTGGGGACCTGCATGTGGAACAAGAAGCATTTCAGAGAATGCTACCCTGGAGGATTTGGATTTTAGCTTCCTACCTAAAATCCGAAATTTGGCTTCCAGAACCTCTCTCCTACATTTTCCTATGTCGTTGGTGCTCACATGTACCACGACAGCCGGCTCCTCCCCAGCACTGTCTATAATCCTATCTAGGTGACGCGTGAGGTCTGCCACCTTCGCACCAGGCAGGCAAGTTACCAGGAGGTCCTCACGTCCACCAGCCACCCTGCTATCTACATTTCTAATAATCGAATCACCAACTATGATGGCCGGCCTAAGCCTTCCCTCCTGGGCAGTAGCCCTGGGAGACTTGTCCTCAGTGTGAGAGGACAATACATCACCAATGACCTTGCTAGAAATGGTGTCCATAAACTACAGAAACATTTCCAAAATCTAGGGAAAACAATTAGACACCTGGCAAAGACTATTGCCCTTTCAGAAGTATTACCTGTTCATGGAAAGGGAAAGGAAAGGTTATGCCATATAGAGAATTGCAATGCCTGGCTCAAAACCTGGTGAAAAGAATATGGATTTGGATAATTGGAGGCTGGAGCCATGTATGGAGCAGAAAAAGATTATATGGTAAGGATGGCCTACATTTGTCAAAGGCAGGAAAGAGGATGCTAAGGGAAAAATTCAGATCATACATTATCAGGCATTTAAACTGGTGGGCAGGGGGGTGGCAGGTGGTGGTCAGTGAATTTGATATGTCACTTCCAAGCAAAACAGGAAGAGGAAAGTGTAGGTAACAAATCAATTCAAAAAAGCTGAAAAGGTGAATAAACATAGCAGTTGGAAGGCTATGACTATAAATGCTTGTAGTCTGGGCAACAAAATCCTAGACCTGCAAGCCCTAATTGTGGAGGTAGACTTGGACATTGTTGCTATTACAGAGACCTGGTTCACTGATTCTCATGACTGGGATATGGCCATCCCGGGCTATAACTTGCTAAGAAAGGATAGAGAGGACATAAAAGGGGGGAGGAGTAGCTCTTTATGTCAAAAACAATATGCAATCAACTGAATTGCAAGGGATTTGGTTTAGAGAAGAAGCATTGTGGACCATCCTAAAAAAAGAAAATGGTGCTTCCATTTTTACTGGTGTGATCTATAGGGCACCGACTCAAACAGATGAACTGGGCAGAGAAGGGCAAAGTGTTGCTCATTGGAGATTTTAATCTGCCAGATGTGAATTGGAATATCCTTTCTAGGGAATCTACGAGAAGTAGAGAGATAGTGGATGTTCTTCAAGGGGCTCTGCTCAAACAAATGATAATGGAACCCACAAGAGAGGGTGTAATATTTGATCTGCTGCTCACTAATGGTGATAATGTCTCTAATGTTTGGATAGGAGCTCATCTGCGCACCAGTGATCATCAGACAGTATGGTTTAATTCTGCAAATAGGACACAGAGAAGTCACATAAAGGCCCGACTTTTGAATTTCAAAAATACAAACTTTGTCAAAATGGGGACATACCTAGAGGAAGAACTGGAAGACTGGGAGAAAATGGGTGTAGTAGAACAACAGTGGGCCAAGTTAAAAGGAACTATTACAAAGGCAACAAATCTATATGTTAAAAAAGTAAACCAGGGTAAGTGGAAAAAGAAATCAATCTGGTTCTCTAAGAATGTGGCTAAATAAAAGACAAAAAGAAAGCACATCCGGTATTCAAGAAGTATAAAGGATCCCAAAAAAAGGAACACAGGGAAGAATATCTGTTAAAATTGAGGGAGACAAAGAAAGAAATAAGGAAAGCAAAAGGTCAAGCAGAAGAAAGAATGGCCAAAAAGGTAAAGCAAGGAGACAAAACATTTTTCAGATATATCAGTAAAAGAAGGGAGATCAGAAATGGTATAATGGAAATTGAAAGTGGCAGAGCAATGTGTACAGAATAATAAAGAAATGGCAGAAATATTAAACAAATACTTCAGCAATTTCGAAAGAAGACCTGGAGAAGGACAGTTGCTAGTTAACAAGACCATAATGGAGATGGAGTAGATGAAACTCCGTTTACAGAAGAGAATGTATGGGAGGAGCTAGGCAAAGTGAAAATAGATAAGGCCATGAGGCCACAAGAGATGCACCCCAGGATACTGAGAGTAATCAGAAATGTGTTGGCTGGTCCACTGAAGGACCTGTTCAGTAGATTTCTGGAAATGGGAGTGGGGCCCTAGGATTTGAGAAGAGCAGTGGTGGTCCAATTTCACAAGAGTGGTAGCAGAGAGGAGGCCAGAAACTGCAAGCCAGTTAGCCTCACCTTGGTAGTGGGAACATTAATGGAGACTCTGCTAAAGGAAAGGATAGTGAACTATCTACAATCTGGTGAGTTGCTGGATCCAAGGCAGCATGGATTCACCAGGGGAAGGTCCCGATAGACAAATCTGATAGATTTGTTTGCTTGTGTTACTAGAAAATTGGATCGAGGAAGAGTGCTCAATGTGATCTACTTGGATTTCAACAAAGCTTTTGATAGGTCCCAGATGGCATGCTTATGAATAAAATGAGAAGCTTAGGAGTGAGCACCAAGGTGGTGGTGTCGATTACAAACGTTTTGACTGATAGGACACAGAGTGTAATGGTAAATGGAACCTACTTGCGTTAAGTGGAGTGCCACAGGGTTTGGTTTTGGGACCAGTTCTATTCAATATCATTGGGAGCAACATTACGGAAGGGATAGAAGGTAAAGTTTGTTTATTTTCAGATTATACTAAGATCTTCAACAGAGTTGTCATGCCTGAAGGAGTAGAGAGAATGAAAAGATATTTAAGAAAGCTGGAAGAGTGGTTGAAAATTTGGCAGCTGGGATTCAATGTGAAGAAGTACAGAGTCATGCATTTGGGGTTCAGTAATCCAAAAGAATTGTATGTGATGGGGGGTGAAAGACTGATGTGCACAAATGAAGAGTAGGATCTTGGGGTAATAGTGTCCAGAGATCTGAAGATGGTGAAGCAATGTGACAAGGAGATAGCTAAAACCAGAAGAATGCTGGGCTGCATAGAGAGAGGAATAACCAATAAGAAAAAGGAGATGATAATGCCCTTGTACAGCTCCTTGGTGAGGCCTCACTTGGAATAATGTGTTCAATTCTGGAGTCCATATTTCAAAAGGGACAAAGACAGGATGGAGGCTATCTAGAGAAGAGTGACCATAATGGTCTGGTGGTCTGTATGAGAAGACCTATGAGGAGAGGCTGAAGGATCTGAATAGCTATTCCCTGGAAGAGAGGAGACACAGGGGAGATGTGATACAGATCTTCAGATACCTGAAAGGTTTTAATGATACATATTTGACAAACCTGTTCTATTGGAAAGAAATCAGTAGAACTAGCAGTCATGAAATGAAACTCCAGGGAGAATGATTCAGAACCAACATCAGGAAATATTTCTTCATGGAGAGGGTGGTGGAGGCCTGGAATGCCCTTCTGGCTGAGGTGGTGAAGTTGAAAATAGTAAAATAATTCAAAGGGGCATTGGATAAACACTGTGGATCCCTAAATGCTAGAGCAGGGAGTCGGGAACCTTTTTGGCTGAGAGAGCCATGAACGCCACATATTTTAAAATCTAATTCCGTGAGAGCCATACAAGACCTACCAAATTAATTTACTACAACCCCCCCTCTCCTGCCCCCCCCCCCCAAGACCTGCCAAAAGTCCCTGGTGGTCCAGCGGGGGTCCGGGAGCGATCTCCTGGATTTGGGCTGTCGGCTGCCAGTAGTCAAAATGGTGCCGATGGCCCTTTGCCCTCACTATGTCACAGGGGCTACTGTCACCATTGGTTGACCCCAGTGACATAGTGAGGGCAAAGGGCCGTCGGCGCCATTTTGACTACTGGCAGCCGACAGCCCAAATCCAGGAGATCGCTCCCGGACCCCCGCTGGACCACCAGGGACTTTTGGCAGGTCTTGGGGGGGGGGGCGGGTTGTAGTAAATTAATTTTGGAGGTCTTGGGGGACATCAGGAGGGTGGGGGGTTTTGTTAGATTTTTACTTTTTTATTAAATATTTGTCTGCGAGCCAGATGCAGCCATCAAAAGAGCCACATCTGGCTCATGAGCCATAGGTTCCTGACCCCTGTGCTAGAGGATGGAAATGAAGAAAAGTATGCATGGGGCAATTTGCTGGTGTGGTGGATGCTACTCATAAACAATAAGACTTCATACTGTTGATGCAACATCATCATGGTTCTCTGCTTTAACGGTAGGGGGAAAAGGGGAATTGGATATGAACAGCAACCAATGAGGGCCCCAACCGTTATGGTTTGGGAAACGAAATTAGCATGGGGGTAACTTGCTGATGGGGTGGTTACTACCCTTTATCAATAAGCTTGATACTTTGATGCAATTCCAATATTGATTTCTCCTTCAATGGCAAGGGGTAATGGAAATTTGGATTCAAACAGCAACCAAGGGCCGTGAAGTTTACAGTCTGGGAAACTGATAAACATGGGGTAACCTGCACAGTGCAGAAGATTCTACCATAAGTTTAATGTTATAATGTAAACCGAAATATGTAACATTGCTACATGAATTGCGCTATAAAAAAAATGTTAAATAAATAAGCTTGCTGGGCAAACTGGATGGACAATTTGCTCCTTTTCTGCCATCATTTCTATATTTATGTGTCTATGTTTCTAGCACACTATACTCCTCTGGAAAGTCTGACCCCTGCCTTCCCCCCTTCTGCATCCACCTCCAGTCTTCAATAATATTTTTTGTTTTTGTTTATTTATTTTGTATTTTCTCCTCTTTTGTTTACTTTTATGAAAAACCAATATTTTTAAGGTGTAAGGTGGTCATTTCATAAATCTGAAAAGGTACCATCCACATCCAGGTTACCCCAATTCTTTATTTTAATCATGAACAAACCACCGTCCACTCATGGGGAGGGAGGGGGTGCCAAAAGAACTATCTGCCTTGGGTGGCAAATACTTTCAGTATGCCACTATTGAACCTCAAATATTTAAGACCAGTGTTTCAGGAGCAATTTTTTGAACCCCAAACCATTAACTTAACAGAACATCAGCAGCGGGCACTCACTTGCTATGAAAATTCATCAGGAATCTGCAGTCAAAACATCTACCCAAGATCTTCAAGATAAAGTGGCAACACACTGCCCACTCTTCAAAGCCCAGAATTATCAGTTCCACAAGCTGCTCACTGCACTTCAAGGAGCTTGAAGGTTGAAACTACAGCCCAATGGAAAACGCCAGGCTGAGGAAACCGACGAAGAGAGGGTAGGCGGCATTTGCAACTGGTGCTGAAAATTGTGCAAGAGAAAATTTAAATAAAAACCCCTCACTTACCATGAATGCTTCAGATTTTATAGAAAATCTTTGAACTTTTTCTTCACCGTTCGTTCCTCCATTTTTTAAAACTGTTTGCTTGTGCAGCCATCCATCAGTTTACCATGGCAAACCCCGCTCGCTTGTTTTCTGAATAGAAAACAGAGTGCCTGTGTAAGGGGAAGATGTACATGGGTTTTTTTTCACAGATAAAACCACAGGCGATTTCCTTCCGCTCTGTCTACTTGCAAACATTGTACCTTACCATTCAAAGTGTTTTCTCTTGCTGTAGCTTTCCCACCAGAGGCCTCTGCTGCCTGCAGATAAACTTTTACCTCCAAAAGATGTGCAAGGAAAGAAGGGGCTGTTCTGCCTGTCGGCACATTCACTGCTTTTCCCCTTTTGTGACTTGTATTTATTCAGAGAACCAAGTTCTTGAACACTCTTATACATGAACTTGATGTTTGCCTGCAATTTGGGCGTAATTTACTAAAGGCGGTTTTCCCCATGCTTTGTCTGAGGGAAGGAAGGATAGTAAATAAGGCCCACATCTTAAAAGTAGTAAATAAGGCCCACATCTTAAAAGTATAAGGCACTCGGATATCCACACCGAATGCACTTCCTTCATTTCTGAGCCTACCAAATTGTAGGTTGGAAACAAATCGTTCAGCACACTTCTGACTTGCCATGCATGGACTTTAAATCATCTTAAATTCTCTCTCCTTTGTGCCTTTTCCTCCTCCTTCTAAACAGGAAAAGCATCATTAGAGAGAATTCCTCAAGAAGATGGAAGTATTTACAGAGGTAATTGCTATATGAAACCTCAGAAATACCCTCTTTGCCTGTGTGCAGCTGCAGATAATCCACAAGCGCCACATGAGTCAATAGTTAGCATGAATTAATAATCATTAATGCAGACAACAATTGCAGGGCCCCTTGAAATTTCCATGAAAAGCGTTTTGCTTTGGGGATGGAGTCAAATCTGACTGACTACATTTCAAAAAAGCTCAGAGCTAATCAGTTCAGATAGGACCCTGCATGAATATGTATTTATAGAATTTCATTAATGCATGTGTGCAAAATCCAGTTAAAATTCAAGATGATTTTCATTTGTTTGCTGTTTAATTAGTCAACTCTTCAAAGAAATCAGCTCACTATTGATTCACAGAGAAAGTTAGAGTGAATATGCATTGGGGCTGTGATATTTTGAGACTGGAGTGGACCATTAGTGAACTGTTTTCCTGCTTTTGGGAAAGGTTATTGGGGACTTTTGAGCCCCACAGAAGACTGAAAGGTGAATAAATTGTTTCGTTTTGTTTCTAGAATTTTGCTGGTTTATGTATTTGTCACTGACTACCCAGTACACAAAAACCCCAAGTTTCATCAAACTACTACATACGATTTAGAATCTTGTGATTCAAAAACTCGAATGATTCAGACCCTCACAGGGAGTCCAGCTGTACCCTCACATAAATTAGTTTTAGCATAAGTGGTTAATTTGCATAATACCTAGTATGCCAATTAACTATATGCCTATGGTTCCAGAGATGACTCAGCATGATTTTTGTGGGTGACCTGTGGGTCAGGGTGTATTCAAAGTTCATCGTTATCCCAGTTTTATCATGCCATGCTTAAAAGTAAAGTACCTTTTCACAAGAGACAAAAAGGTACTTTTCTGCCTTAACTCAGCAATGAATCACATCTGAACCCCTGTTTTGGTTTTGCCTTCAGAAATTTTCATTATCACCTCTTCTTGAGTGTTTGAAAGCCTTGGAAGAGATGAACACTAGTCTCATGTTGACCTTCCTGATACCTGGAAGCCAAGTCATCATTTCTTTGATCTCCCAAAAATGTCACATACATTCTTTACTCTTGCACATAAGTATGGGGTTCATTGCTCCATTAGTACATGCACGGATGGAAAACACAAGAAAGAAGGAGAATCTATAGAGAAAGAGAACAGATCTTAGACAAAATGGTCTCTCCCTAAGCAATAAATACTTCTGATTGTTTCTCTGCCATGAGTTGAAGGGGATAATTTTGTAGTCTGTTTCTGCTTTCAGAAAAAGTAGGTAGGAATATTCTTCTATTTCTGGCTTGACAAATCTGTCAACACAGGCAAAATCTACCAATCCAATGTGATAACCCAAATATTCCGTGTGAGTACACGTAAACAAATTTGTGTTGGTAAAGACCTCATAAAAAGGCATACATTTCCATGCTAATTAGCACAAGGCATGAGTATACCAATAATATAATCATAGGTCCTTTTTATCATTTTCATTTTTCTTTTCAATTTTTCATTTCAATATGCACATTTGTGATAAAGTGAGTATCATCGTTCAAACATGCAATGTCATGCCATGAGATTATGGAAATTAACACTGTGAATGTCCACATTCTGGACCGGAGGAGACCGGTTGTGTGCATAGGTGCAGCAGCAGCGGCACATTCTGGACCGGAGAGACCGGTTGTGTGCATAGGTGCAGCAGCAGCGGCACATTCTGGACCGGAGAGACCGGTTGTGTGCATAGGTGCAGCAGCAGCGGCACATTCTGGACCGGAGAGACCGGTTGTGTGCATAGGTGCAGCAGCAGCGGCACATTCTGGACCGGAGAGACCGGTTGTGTGCATAGGTGCAGCAGCAGCGGCACATTCTGGACCGGAGAGACCGGTTGTGTGCATAGGTGCAGCAGCAGCGGCACATTCTGGACCAGAGAGACCGGTCCAGAATGTGCCGCTGCTGCACCTATACACACAATCGGCCCCTTGAAGAAGGCTGTCACATGCCGAAATGCGGTCCGTGTCGGGCTCGTATCACACAAAACCTCCACGACCAAGTCTCAGGCATTTCCTCTAACTGCGTAAAAGCTAAGTGTCCAAGCTAAGGTGTCAATGCCATGCTTCAATAAGTGGACATTCACAGTGTTAATTTCCATAATCTCATGGCATGACATTGCATGTTTGAACGATGATACTCACTTTATCACAAATGTGCATATTGAAATGAAAAATTGAAAAGAAAAATGAAAATGATAAAAAGGACGTATGATTATATTATTGGTATACTCACGCCTTGTGCTAATTAGCATGGAAATGTATGCCTTTTTATGAGGTCTTTACCAACACAAATTTGTTTACGTGTACTCACACGGAATATTTGGGTTATCACATTGGGTTGGTAGCTTTTGCCTGTGTTGAATATTAATTTGGCTATTACCCTGCATCGATATATTGTGTGAGAGAGTATTTTGTTCTCTGATTGACAAATCTGTGCCTTACTTGGAGTTTTTAACTAGAGAAAGGGGGCAATGAAGTCCTATTTTCTTACATTTTATTTTTCCATTATGTTATTTTTTTCTACAGTCCAGAGAGTCAAGAAGTGGAGATGAATGTCTGATCAGACTATTTTTCATGGATGATCAGACTATTTTTAATGGAGAGATATTCCAATGTTGATGATCCAGACTGTTTTCAAGGGGTGATGACAGCTCTGAAACTGAAGATCACATTTCCCATGAAATTTCATCTAGCAATACCAAATCCTCCAGTGCTACGGGGAAGAGAAGCATCTCATGGTCAATGTAGTAAAAGCAGACTTAGGACTTCACAGTCCAGGGGAACAGTACCCATGAATCTTGAGAACAACCTGGATGCTTCCACCATTAGAAAGAGTTCCAGGTTGTGGCAAAAAGATCCACAGTAGTTAATGTAGCAAAATGGCAGTCAAAAACAATGTGCGTGGATGAGATGGGCCAACAAGATCAAGCCAGAAGGACAATATCTAATAAACATTTGCACTTCTTATATTTAACAATATTTTCTCAATAATCATGAGAGAAACAAACAGAACACTAAGAGGAGAAGATCACCTTGCTGGTGGCTGAAAAGAATCAGTAAGTGCTGCTTGGGGAAATTTTTAAAACTTAAAAACTACTGGGGAGACGTAAAACTATTAGTGTATATTATTTAGCTGATTGAGTGTCCATATTGATTAGCTAATCAGAGGGTAGGCAAAAAAACAGGAGTCTTGTGTGTTTTGTATTAAACAAGTGGTCAGAAAGGCAGGCAAAAATCAGAAGTTTGTGTGTATTTCCCAACCCTCCCTCCCCTCTCCCACCTGCCCCTAGCTCATCCTTTAATTTATAGGTAGGAGATACTTTCACACTAAACAGAAGAAAAATTAAAAAATTTAAAAAAATTTAAAAACATAATAAACATAATAAAAAATTAATCAGTCTTTTAACTTGAATTCAGAAAGTCCCCCACCTTATCAAAAGTTTAATCATTCCCTTGTAGGTCACTGCCAGATATATAGTGAATACATTCATACATTTAAAGGACCCTAATTGTATGCAGTCCTACTCCCATAGCAACCTAAAACTTAACTAGGAACTGAACACATTTGAGATGAAGGCAGCAGTCCAGCAGCAATAGAGGGGCCTCCCAGTCTTCTGCATCAAATGTTACATGTATGATTTTTTTTACCCACCAGTGAGAAATTGTAAATGTACATATGATGCAAAGAGCTCCTGTCTCTCAGAGAATGAGTCCAATCTCTGGAGGCTAGAGTGGCAGTCCAGAAGGAGATCAGGCAGACAGAGAGGTATATGGATGAGACTTACAGGGATATCGTAGCCAAGTCCCATCTTCAGTCTGGAGCCCTGGTGCTGCCTTAGAGGAGGAAGGTCTCATAATCGTAGAGCATCAACCTGGTGTGGCAAGCATCAACCTGGTGTGGCAAGATCCTATAGCAAGGACCTGCTCTCCAGGTGGTGAATTGTCCTCTTGCATCGAGGATGTGTTTCCTAGGGATACTGCCTATGAGGGAAGGGTTAGGTCAGCCATCATAGTTGGCGATTTGATTATTAAGAATGTAGACAACTGGGTGACTGGTAGGTGTAAGGATCACCTGATAAAATGCCTACCTGGTGTAAAGGTGGTGGACTTCAAGCATCACCTAGATAGGTTTTTAGACAGTGCTGGGGAGGAGCTGGCTGTCGTGGTACATGTGGGCACCAACGACATAGGAAAATGTGGGAGGGAGGTTCTAGAAGCCAAGTTTAGGCTTTTAGGTAGAAAGCTGAAATCCAGAACCTCCAGGGTAGCATTCTCTGAAATGCTCCCTCTTCCATGCGCAGGTCCCCAGGAGCAGGTGCAAGGAAGAGGGATTCAGTTTTGTAAGGAATAGGGAACATTTTGGGGAAAGGGGACATTTTTCCGAATAGATGGGCTCCACTTTAACCAGTGTAGAACCAAGCTGCTGGAGTTATCCTTTTAAAAGGAGAAAAAGCAGCTTTTAAACTAAATCAAAGGGGAAAGCCAACAGTCGCTCAGCAGCTCATGGCTCGGAGGGAAGTATCTTTGAAGGATACTAATGAAACATTAGAGTTAGGGCATCCCAACAGAGAGGTTCCAATAATAAGAAAAGTAGTCCAAGTGCCTATAATTAAAAACTCACCTGAGCTAAAAGATTCCAATTTATCCCAGTCAACTGAAAAGCAGAATGTTAATACAAACAAAAAACACACTTTGAAAGTCTAAGAAGTAAGATGGGAGAATTAGAATGTATAGCAAGGAATGATGACATAGACTTAATTGGCATCTCAGATTCATGGTGGAAAAAGGATAACCAATGGGATAGTACTATACCAGGGTACAAATTATATCACAATGACAGAGAGGAGCACCCGGGAGGCGGTGTGGCGCTTTATAGGGATGTGAATCGTTTTAGGACGATTAAAATTATCGTCCGATAATTTTAATATCGTCTTAAACCGTTATGGAACACAATACAATACAGATTCTAACGATTTATCGTTATAAATCGTTAGAATCGTGAGCCGGCACATTAAAACCCCCTAAAACCCACCCCCGACCCTTTAAATTAAATCCCCCACCCTCCCGAACCCCCCCCCAAATAACTTAAATAACCTGCGGGTCCAGCGGTGGTCCGGAACGGCAGCGGTCCGGAACGGGCTCCTGCTCCTGCATCTTGTCGTCTTCAGCCGGCGCCATTTTCCAAAATGGCGCCGAAAAATGGCGGCGGCCATAGACGAAAAAGATTGGACGGCAGGAGGTCCTTCCGGACCCCCGCTGGACTTTTGGCAAGTCTCGTGGGGGTCAGGAGGCCCCCCACAAGCTGGCCAAAAGTTCCTGGAGGTCCAGCGGGGGTCAGGGAGCGATTTCCCGCCGCGAATCGTTTTCGTACGGAAAATGGCGCCGGCAGGAGATCGACTGCAGGAGGTCGTTCAGCGAGGCGCCGGAACCCTCGCTGAACGACCTCCTGCAGTCGATCTCCTGCCGGCGCCATTTTCCGTACGAAAACGATTCGCGGTGGGAAATCGCTCCCTGACCCCCGCTGGACCTCCAGGAACTTTTGGCCAGCTTGTGGGGGGCCTCCTGACCCCCACGAGACTTGCCAAAAGTCCAGCGGGGGTCCAGAAGGACCTCCTGCCGTCCAATCTTTTTCGTCTATGGCCGCCGCCATTTTCGGCGCCATTTTGGAAAATGGCGCCGGCTGAAGACGACAAGATGCAGGAGCAGGAGCCCGTTCCGGACCGCTGCCGTTCCGGACTGCCGCTGGACCCGCAGGTTATTTAAGTTATTTGGGGGGGGGGTTCGGGAGGGTGGGGGATTTAATTTAAAGGGTCGGGGGTGGGTTTTAGGGGGTTTTAGTGTGCCGGTTTTTCGATTTTTCGATTTTTCGATTTTTAACGATTTTTAACGATTTTTCACGATATTTTACCCCCCCAAACGGCAACAATACGATTCCCTCCCCCTCCCAGCCGAAATCGATCGTTAAGACGATCGAGGACACGATTCACATCCCTAGCGCTTTATGTCCGGATGGCATAGAGTCTGACAGGATAAAGATCCTGATGAGAGTAAATGCACAATCGAATCTTTATGGATAGAAATCCCTTGCGTGTTGGGGAAGATGGTGAGATGGAAAGTGAAATGCTAAGAGAAATTAGGGAAGTTAACCAAATTGGTAGTGCAGTAATAATGGGAGATTTCAATTACTCCAGTATTGTCTGGGTAAGTGAAAAATCAGGACAAGCTAGAGAAAGTTCCTGGATGGAATAAATGATAGTTTTATGGAGCAATTGATTCAGGAACTGACAAGAGAGGGAGCAATTTTAGATCTAATTCTCAGTGGAGCACAGAATTTGGTGAAAAAGGTAATGGTGGTGGGGCCGCTGTTGCAGGAACACTAAAGAGTGGTCCCGATTCTGAAGAGAAAGTGTGTCTTGGGCCATGGCACGACCCCAGAAGATGAATCCGGAGAAGCGCCGAGGTGGGCAAGACACATCCGAGTATGGGGGGACAGACTAGAGACTCGGGACCCTGACCTCTGCCAAACCCGAACGCACCAGAAGAGACCCAGCAGTGCAATGCTGGTCTCTGGGGTAGCCCTCCGGCCTCTCGGTAGCCCTTTCGGACCCGCCACAGGGAAAGGCAGACGCGACAGGATGGACAGAGATTGAGGACAGGCGATGACACTGGAATAAGGATGAAACATAAGCATTAGGAGACTTGGATGAGATGAAGATACTTGGAGATTTGGATGAGGCGAAGGCAGGGCTGAAGCTCAGGATGAAGGAGGGATCCAGGCTACACTTGAAGCAGGATCCAGCCGGAACAGGGCTTCAGTGATTGGAAAAGGACACTGGGTTAGATACGGAGTTACACACAGGCTGGTCATCTGGAGGCAGAGTCCAGCGGAGGGGCTAGGCTTAAAACCCGGAACCTGGAACATCAAAGGACAAGGACATCTGAAGAGATGAGCTGGAGGGAACTAGGACATCAGGAGACGGAACATCTGAACACAGGAAAATCTGAAGACTGGAAAATCAGGAACATCTAAAGACAGGACAGATGAGGACGCAGGGTCCGATGAAAGACCAGGAACCATGGACAAAGACATGGGAGCTCTCACAAAGAACAGAAGGCCTTGAAGAAGCGAAGATGGACCTCGGAGCCTCCTGGAATGAAGAACAGGAACAAACGAATCCAGGAGCGGACTGGCTCCTTGCGAAGGTGAGAAGGGGCTGGCGAGGGGCCCTTTTATAGGGATGAAGAGGAGATGCCATGGGGCCACGGGACTTTTCCTACCATGGGCCCTTTAAATAATCGGAAGAGGCGCAGCCACGTGCCTAGAGAGAGGCCAGGACCTGGAACAGCGAGAGCGGCATCCATGCCATGAATATCAGGGCTGGAGGCGGCATTAGGCCGCAAAATGAGGTCCAGACATTGGTGACTACACCGCAAGGAAGAAGCAAGGCGGCGGTGGCCCTGCCTGCTGCACGGAGAGAGGACAGTGGCGACGGTGCTGCCGCGCAGGACAATGGTGTCAGCGGCCTCCGGGATGTGAAGGTGAGAGACTGCTCATCACGGCTAGGCCCACGAGCAGTATCGCAACAGCCGCTTGGCAATAGTGTTCATAATATGATCAAATTTGAATTAATGACCAGAAGGAGGAAAGTAAGTAAATGCACAACTGAGACACTAAACTTTCAAAAGGGAAACTTTGATAAAATGAAAAAATAGTAAAAAAAAATTGAAAGGTGTTGCTAGAAAGGTAAAACGTGGGCAACAGGTATGGATAATTTTAAAAAAATACTATCTTAGAAGCACATTCCAGATGTATTCCACACATTAAGAAAGGTGAAAGGAAGGTCAATTGTCAGTATGGCTAGAAATTGAGATGAAAGAGGCTATTTTATCCCAAACATCTTCATTCAAAAATTGGAAGAAGGATCCATCAGAAGAAATAGCATAAGCATTGGCAAGTTAAATGTAAGACATTGATAAGACAGGCTAAGAGAGAATTTGAAAAGAAATTGGTTGTAGAAGCAAAAACTCACAATAAAAACCTTTTTAAAATATATCCAAAGCAGAAAGCCTGCGAGAGAGTCGGTTTGACCGTTAGGTGATCAAGGGGTTAAAGGGGCTCTTAGGGAGGATTAGGCCATCGCAGAAAGAGTAAATGATTTCTTTGCTTCGGTATTTACTGAAGATGATTTCGGGGAGATACCCATTCTGGAGACAGTTTTCAAGGGTGAGGATTCAGATGAATTGAACCAAATCACGGTGAACCTAGAAGATGTGGTAGGCCAGATTTACAAACTGAAGAGTAGTAAATCACCTGGACTGGATGGCATACACCCCAGGGTTCTGAAAGAACTAAAAAATTAAATTTCAGACCTATTTCAATTATTTTGTAACCTATCATTAAAATCATCTGTTGTATCTGAAGATTGGAAGAAGGTCAATATAACCCCGATATTTAAAAAGGGATCCAGGGGTGATCTGGGAAACTATAGACCGGTGAGCCTGACTTCAGTGCCAGGAAAAATCATGGAAACTGTTATAAAGAATAAAATCACAAAACATTTAGATAGACATGGTTTGATGGGATACAGCCAACATGGTTTACCCAAGGGAAGTCTTGCCTCACAAATCTCTTACATGTTTTTGAAGGAGTTAACAAACACGTGGATAAAGGTGAACCGGTAGATGTGGTGCATTTGGATTTTCAGAAGGCGTTTGACAAAGTCACACATGAGAGGTTTCTAAGAAAACTAAAAAGACGATGATCTTTTGTGGAGTGCAAACTGGTTAAAAGACAGGAAACAGAGAGTAGGATTAAATGGTCAGTTTTCACAGTGGAAAAATATAAACAGTGGACTGCGTCAGGGATCTGTACTTGGACCGGTGCTTTTTAATATATTCATAAATGATCTGGAAAGGAATACAACGAGTGAGGTGATCAAAGTTTGAAGATGACACAAAATTATGCAGAGTAGTTAAATCTCAAGCAGATTGTGATAAATTGCAGGAGGAGCTTGCAAGACTGGAAGATTGGGCTTCCAAATGGCAGATAACATTTAATGTGGACAAGTGCAAAGTGATGTATAGAGGGAAAAATAATCCTTGCTGTAGTTACACAATGTTTAGGTTCTATCTTAGGAGTTACCACCCAGGAAAGAGATCTAGGCATCATAGTGGATAATACATTGAAATCGTCGGCTCAGTGTTCTGTGGCAATCAAAAAAGCAAATAGAATGTTAGGAATTATTAAGAAGGGAATGGGGAATAAAACAGAAATGCCTCTGTATCGCTCCATGGTGAGACTATACCTTGAATACTGTATGCAATTCTGGTCCCTGCATCTCAAAAAAAATATACCGGTAGTTGCACTTGAGAAAGTGCAGAAAAGGGCATCCAAAATGATAAGCGGCATGGAACGGCTGCCCTATGAGAAAAGGCTAAGGAAGTTAGGGTGTTCAGTTTGGAGAAGAGACGAATGACTCCATCCTCAGATGGATACCCTGGCTTTGACCCTTGTGCTCCATTCGGACACTCTTTTTGCTTCTCCTGAGATCACCAGGCCCACCTGCTTTGATGCTGTCTGCAGCCTTCCTCGAGCTAAACCACTAGTCGCTGCAGTGCCTACCCTGCCCGGAGGACCTTCAGTTCCTGCCTTGTACCCATGGTCTCCGGTATTCTCTGTTCTGGACTAGCTCATCTGTTCACTGTCAGCCGCTCACCAGTACTCCTTAAGTGCACACCTCTCCACCATCTCTCTGGGAAACCCCCAGAGGCCCACCTAAGCCCAGGCAGCCCGGGAATCCAAGGGCTCAACCTGCGGAGCCCTCGGGCCATTATTGGTGAAGCTCCAGCTTGCCTCTGTCTCCTTGTGTGCTCCGCCTCCCAGCGGCAGGCACCCTCTGGGATCCCTCAGAGGGCCGAACTAATCCTGCGCCAGGCCAAGGGTCCACCTCCAGCGCAACAATGAGGTGGCAGCTGGGCTATCAACAGACCACTAACCTCTGAGGAGCCTATGTGGTTGATGGCATGAAATGCTTCCTCTTTGAGTTAAAAAAGGAGCAGCACTATCAAAGGGGTCTGTGCCTCTATTACAAACTCTCCAGATACAGTATGTCTGGAGGTCCTTTGAAGCTGCCACAACTCTCTGTTGACAAATCATCCTGGTTTCCACAAAACCAAGGAACTAGGTGCCCGCAAATTCTGGTGGGTATAATGGATTCAAGATGTAACAGAATATGTCACCTTTTGTAAAGAATGTGCCGAGTCCCGCTGTAGCTCCTTGTGACCTTGGGCAAGTCACTTTACCCTCCATTGCCTCAGGTACAAAACTTAGATTGTAAGCCCTCTGGGGATAGGGAAATACTTACAGTACCTGAATGTAAACCGATGTGATATCTCAGATCGAATGTCGATATATGAAAAATAAATAAATAAATAAATAAATAAAATAATAAATAAATAAAATAACAAGATACCAGAATATTAGGACTTACTAGGAAGGGAAAGGTGACTAAAACAGAGGGTATCATAATACCTCTGTAAGTTAAGACTATGGTAAGACCGCACCTTGAATACTATATAAAATTCTGGTCACCACATTTCAAAAAAGATATAGTTGCACTGGAGAAGATACAGAGAAGGGTGACCAAAATGATAAAGGGCATGGAACGGCTCCCCTATGAGGAAAGGCTAAAAGAGGTTAGGGCTGTTCAGCTTGGAGAAGACATGGCTAAGGGGGGATATATAGAGTATATAAAATCATGAAAGGACTTGAATGGGTAAATGTGAATTGATTATTTACTCTTTCAGATAATAGAAGACTAGGGGGCACTCCATGAAGTAAGTAAATAGCACATTTAAAACAAATCGGAGAAAATTCTTTTTCACTCAACACACAATTAAGTTCTGGTATTCATTGCCAGAGGATGTGGTTAAGGAAGTCATTGTAGTTGAGTTTAAAAAAGATTTGGATAAGTTCCTAGGTAGAAGCCATAAACTGCTATTACTCATGTTGACTTAGGGAATAGCTGATTACCGACATCAATAACATGGAATCTATTTAACGTTTGCTTGCCAGTTACTAGTAACCTGGACTAGGATGCTGAGCTTGATTGACCTTTGTTCTGATCCAGTAGGGAAACTTCTTATGTTCTTACTACATTATCACCCTCATGGATTGCTATTGCCTCAAGACCATTGCAATGAGTATCAATGGACTTCATTACTGATTTACCATCTGCACGAGGAAAGACTTTGATTCTGGTGGGAATGGATTCATGCACCAAGATGGTGCATTTAATAGCCACTACTGGTCTTCTCTCTTTCCATAAAACAACAGACCTGTTAGTTTGTGGAGTCATGATTCTGCATGGCCTGCCATCTTATATCATCCCTGACAAGGGTTCCCAGTTTGTTTCATGCTTCTGCCAGGAGATAACTAAACTGTTGTATGTCCATTTCCATTTGATTTCAGCATACCATTCACAATCTGATAAGCAGACAGAATGGCTAAATCAGAATCTGGAGCAGTATCTTCGCTGCGTCTCTAGTTTTCACCAGATTAACTGGGTACAATTACTTCCTATGGTAGAGTTTCAGCATAATAATGCCAAGAACTCAGCAACTAAGGCCTCCCCATTCTTCACGAATTATGGCATCTACATCTATCTTTTGCATCCACTTGGGGAACACTCGGCAGTCCAGTATTCCCGCAGCAGAGCAGTGGGTAAATGTCTTAACAGATGTGCATGTGCAAGTCCAACATGAATTGGAATGGGCTAAAGAGTCACAAAAAAAATTGCTGATAGGCAACGCCAGGAAGCCCGATAATTCATGATATGGGATAAAGTCTCAATCTTCACAAGGCACATAAGGAGCATGAAATCATTGAGTAAGTTTAAGCAGAAGTTTATGGAAATGTTTATGATTCAAGAACAAATAAATTCAGTAGCATTCATGCTTTAGCTTCCAACCAATTTGTATGTTCATCTGGTATTCCACATGGCCCTCTTGATGCCTGTTGTCAGGAAGAAGGTTCCTTCATCTACCACAAGTCCCAATGAACGGGTACCAAGAGTTCATTGTCCACCAGATTCTGGATGTCAGATTTATCAGAGGACATTGACATTATATGGTGGACTGGAAAGTATAATCCGGAGATCCAGAGTTGGAAACCGGTCTAAAATGTCCATGCCAAAGAATTAGTGGCCCAATTTTATCAAGAACATCCAGAGAATTCAAGAATAAGAGACCCAGAAGGGTCTAGTGGAGTGCAGTGGTATTTGGTCAGGGGCAGTGGGGATCAGTCCTGCAGTGAAGCCACAAGGATGCTGGCTCTGCAAGAATCTTATAGGATTATCAAGCTAAACAGAAATAAGGAGACCTGCCTCCAGAGACTCCCTATTGGGCCAGCATATGGGATGTCCCAAATTGAGAGCTGGATATAAAAAGCCCATTCTGACATAACTTTTCTGGTCCCTCAGTCCTCCTAGAGTTCAGTCTCTGAATCTACTATTCACTTAACTTGTTCCTGGCTCCTGGTCCTTGGCTCCAGGGCAGACTGACCATTCACACAATAGGGCAGAGCCCGAAGGCCCACAACAACCCCCCCCCCCCACCCCAGCCTCAGATGGGTGATAGGGGCCAATGACCTTTATTGTTTGCAGGCCCAGATCACTGTCAGTCCACCCCTGCCTGGCTCCATTCTTGGTTCCGACTCCAGGTTTGACCCTCAGCTCCTTCCTGGTTCCTAATGTCCATGTGCACCCAAGGACTCAACCCATAGAGAACAGTAGCTGCTTCAGGAAGAAGAACATTTGCTCCAGCATGCCTGGCCTCTGAGATATGCCCCCTCCCCCCTACCCAGGTGTGGTACCACATCTCTTCCCTCAGCGGAGTGGGCTGTGATACAGTGGGGGAAGATGCTGTACTTTTCAGGGGCCTGGTGCTTGCAACAGTCTTCGTGGCTGCCTAGCTAGCAAACCATTAAATGTTTTTGATTATTTACAGGGTTCAGTTGAGCCAGATGTTCATGTTTTATCTACCAGCCCGTGTTCCGTACCAGTAGTAGTGAAGAGCCGGATAGTGCCGGCAATCTGTCCCCGCATCCGGAAGCAGCAGCAGACTGAGCAGCACTGTGGGGCCTGCCGTGAAGCCATTACCAGAACATTTTGACTTGATGTTTTAGAACAGCAGAAAATGTCCCACTAGTGGCTGCAGTCAACCAGTAGGTTAATATCTGTGCAGCTGCAGAGGGCAACTGCAGTGTGGGTCTGCTTCCTCCTGCAATGACTGCCAATCTGTGCACTGGCAAAAATGCTGCCAGGGACCACTGCTGGTCCACGGACCAGTGGCAGAAAAACACTGCCCTAGAGAGCCCCTATATTCTACTAGCTAGTGAAACCGTGATTACATGTAGACAAAACTTCTTTACAAAGGCAGCAAAGATGAAAGTAAAATCTTATTCCCGAGTCAAATATTCAGTCAAGAAAATAAAATTATTTTAACGCTCTTTGGTAATATTTCTATTTCAGAATTTAAAAATGAAGCAGCTATTTTTTTCATTATTCCCTTAAGAAGATAAATGGCTTACTTTTTTTTTATTACTCCTACTGTTATTGTACAGAACAATTTTTGGTTAACTGCTTGGTGGCATTTTCTGTAATCCCTCTGTATTTTTGAAAAGTAAGCCTCTCTTAGCGGGACGTGCTGTAACGAGTCAAAAAGCTTGAGGCATGCAAGGTCCCGTGCCACATATCCATGCACATTGAAGCACTGATTCCTTAGGGCATCAGACAAACACACCACCTCGTGTCAAAGTGATTTGTGGTGCAGGAGGAAATTCAGTTCAGCTAGACCGCAAATATTTTTGCCTGTAGCAGCAGCAGCAATTTTTTTCACTGGAACTCATTCTAGATGACAGAGAGGACCTGCTCTCACAGAACACCAGAGAAAGCAATTAACACTTAAAGAAAAAGGCACTATAGCCTCCCTGTCCCTTCCATCACCGAGAAAAACAAGTACTACTTAATTGAAATTCGACATACATTTAGAATGCTTACAATATCAATGTACCTGTTTCGTATGGTCTATTTCTTCCTCTTTTGGTTTTAGCCCTAGAGCTGTTTTTTTTCCCTCCAGTATATTTTATTTATAATATACTTTTACCCTTTTTAGGACTAATGTGACTACTTCTTTTTATGCAAACGTATCTTATGGATATTCAGGTGGCATCAGTTTTGGGAAGCCCTGGGCTCATTTTATTTTGGTTACATTCTCTGCTTGAACAAATCTTTTTCCAGAATTAACTCTCCAATTTAATTCTTTTTTTTTTTTAATCAAAATAAACTCTTGATAAACATACATTTTACAATAGCAATTATTAATGTAGCATTCAATGTCTTGCAATTTAAAAAGGAGGTAAATTACATAACTGTTATAAACTGGCAGATCAAATAAAGCATTTGCATAAAAAATGCATGCTAAAATAGTTGAATTGAGAGGTTAAGTAAAGGTTAGCATTCAGCTTCCCAGTATCAGATAAACTGTAGTGAAATAAAATTCAAATTACAAATCTGCTGTGCACGCCAGATTATGGAAAGCATTTACCATACATACCGTAGACTGAAAAAGGAGCATGGTAACAAAGATGGTGGATGATCAGCACCAGCACTGAGCTTGTTGTTATCTGAAGAGTGATAGTTTATTGCTACCAACTTGGTTACCCCAAGGCCTGCAGTGTCGCTAGATTAAAGTACTTTATACGGCTACTGTTGTATAAATCTTCATTTCTCATCTTCTTCCTTGGGCTGCCAATAATAGTTTAGTCTCGGTTCAAGCTCTGCATCAGCTTGCAGGAAGCCTGGCTGGACACTGTCACCCTCTGGAGTATGAGGCAATTCCTGGCGAAGAGGGGGGATCTACTGGCAGCAGAGGAGCCTCCAAGCATCTTGGATGGCTCCTGATGGTTGTGTCTTTGGGAAAAGTCCATACTGCATTATTCCCCAGTTCAGTCCTGGAGGCACACTTAAATGTTCTATATTACAAAGATGAACATGCATGAGATATTTGCATACCTGAGAGATACTGTATACAAATATATCTCTTGTATATTCATTGTGGCTGCTCTGAAAACTAGAGCAAATAAGTGTACCTCTAGGACTGAACTGGGATCCATTACTGAAGAGTATTGAACAGTGAGTTACATGTTTCCTTGGGAAGGGGTGCATCCAGAATATGTGAAGGGTTGTTCTGTCTTGTTTGTGCTATAAACACATGCAACATGGCCAGCACTGAGAGATTCATCCTAGTGCTGCTCCACATAAATTTTGGCTCAGACGTACTAAAGGTTTTTTTCCCATTTTGGATCTGGTCCAAAGCAAACTACCCAGAAAGAGTCATCTGCCTTGTGCTATTATCTTTATTTATTCAAACACAAAGACAAAAGATGCACTAGCTGATGGTTTTTACAGTGCAATTTGTTGTGTGTTTATACTTGGCTTAGCAGTGCTCCAGTATGTCAGTTCCAGCTCGAATGGCTCAAATAGTCTAGCTCCAGCTCCAGACTGGCTCCACAGCCAAGAAAGACCATTAGCTAGGGATGTGAATCGTTTTTTGACGATTTAAAATATCGTCCGATATATTTTAAATCGTCAAAAATCGTTAGGGCCACGATACAATACCAATTCCCCTGATTTATCGTCAAAAAATCGTAAATCGGGGGAAGGGGGAGGGCAGGAAAACCGGCACACTAAAACACCCTAAAACCCACCCCCGACCCTTTAAATTAAATCCCCCACCCCCCCGAACCCCCCCCCCCCAAATGCCTTAAATTACCTGGGGGTCCAGCGGCACACTAAAACACGGCACACTAAAACCCCCTAAAACCCACCCCGACCCTTTAAATTAAATCCCCCACCCCCAAATGCCTTAAATTACCTGGGGGTCCGTAGCCTTAAATTACCTCCGTAGCGGCGGTCCGTAGCTAAATCGGGGGAAGGGGGAGAGCAGGAAAAGCGGCACACTAAATCGTGTAGTCTTCAGCCGGCACCATTTTGCAAAATGGCCACCGCAAAATGGCGGCGGCCATAGACCAAAACGATTCGACGCAGGAGGTCGTTCCGGACCCCCGCTGGACTTTTGGCAAGTCTTGTGGGGGTCGGAACGGAAGCTGGCCAAAAGTTCCTGGGGGTCCAGCGGGGGTCCGTGAGCGATTTCCTGCCGTGAATCATTTTCCAGGGGCAATCCTGGAAACTACAGACCAGTTAGCCTGACCTCAGTGCCAGGAAAAAGAGTGGAAAATGTTCTAAAGATCAAAATCACAGAACACATGGAACAAAGTCAGCATGGCTTTACCCAAGGCAAGTCTTGCCTCACAAATCTGCTTCACTTTTTTGAAGGAGTTAATAAACTTGTAGATAAAGGTAAACCGGTAGATTTAGTGTATTTGGATTTTCAGAAGGCGTTTGACAAAGTTTCTCGTGAGAGGCTTCTAGGAAAAGTAAAAAGTCATGGGATAGGTGGCGATGTCCTTTCATGGATTACAAACTGGCTAAATTTATTTATTTATTTATTTATAACTTTTTTTTATACCGAAATTCAGGTAACAGAATTACTTATCACTCCGGTTTACATTATAACAAGTAGAAAACAATGACATATGTCTTACAATGAACAAGGGAGTGATCAATTTGGATAATATAACATAACATAACTAGGAACAGTAGCAGTATGCACTATTAGAGCGAAACTAGCGCATGGGGAGGGAGGTTTGCTAATGGGGGGGGAGGGGGAAGGAAGGTTGTTCGTGGAGGGGGGGAGGAGGGAGAAATTTCTTATTGATGAGTAAAAACATGAGCATAGGTTCTGGACGTCAACAGTATGAAAACAGTCTATGGGAGCTGTGGAAGACTAAGTAAGTTAAGGGAATGCTTGACCGAATAGCCATGTGTTGAGTCTTTTTTTGAACGTGTTGGGGCAATGTATCAGCCTTAGCTCCAGAGGAAGCAGATTCCACTGTTTGGGGCCTGCTGTGGATAGAGCTCTTTTACTTAAAGAGTAGGATTAAATGGACAATTTTCTCAGTGGAAGGGAGTGGGCAGTGGAGTGCCTCAGGGATCTGTATTGGGACCCTTACTTTTCAATATATTTATAAATGATCTGGAAAGGAATACGACAAGTGAGGTAATCAAATTTGCAGATGATACAAATGTATTCAAAGAGTTAAATCACAAGCAGATTGTTGAACCTTGTAAACCGTTATGATGGCTTTACCGAATAACGGTATATAAAACTCAACAAATAAATAAATAAATAAATAAATTGCAGGAAGACCTTGTGAGATGTAAAATTAGGCATCCAAATGGCAGATGAAATTTAATATGGATAAATGTAAGGTGATACATATAGGGAAAAATAACCCATGCTATAGTTATACAATGTTAGGTTCCATATAAGGAGCGACCACCCAAGAAAGAGTTCTAAGCGCCATAGTGGATAACACATTGAAATCTTCGGTTCAGTGTGCTGCGGCAGTCAAAAAAGCAAACAGAATGTTGGGAATTATTAGAAAGGGAATAGTGAATAAAACGGAAAATGTCACAATGCTTCTGTATCGCTCCATGGTGAGACTGCATCTTGAATACTGTGTACAATTCTGGTCGCCGCATCTCAAAAAAGATATAGTTGCGATGGGGAAGGGGCAGAGAAGGCCAACCAAAATGATAAAGGGGATGGAACAGCTCCTCTATGAGGAAAGACTAAAGAGGTTAGGACTTTTCAGCTTGGAGAAGAGATGGCTGAGGGGGGATATGAAAGAGATGTTTAGAATCATGAGAGATCTAGAACGGGTAAATGTGAATCGGTTATTTACTCTTTTGGACAATAGAAGGACGAGGGGGCACTCCATGAAGTTAGCATGTGACACATTTAAACTAATCAGAGAAAGTTCTTTTTCACTCAACGCACAATTAAACTCTGGAATTTGTTGCCAGAGGATGTGTTTAGTGCAGTTAGTATAGCTGTGTTTAAAAAAGGAGTGGATAAGTTCTTGGAGGAGAAATCCATTAGCTGCTATTAATTTGTTATGACCGTCGGTCGCAGATGGCTGCGACCGCTTCTACTCATGTCCTGCACTGTCCTGCTCCCCTCTCCGGGCCTGCTCGTGGCGGGGCTAGTCTCTGCCGCTGCATACCCCATGGTTCTTCATGGCGGTCGGGACGCCGCCACCACCCACACCAACTCCGGGCCTTCCTAGGCTCGCGTGCCACCAGGCCCTCTTTTGAAGCTGCTACGGGGGTGTTCCTGATTGATGTCATTGGGTCAGGGTTCTTAAGCACCACCATTGCCCCTGCTATCCACTTGGCAATGAGTTCCATCACTACTCTACGAGCTCCTGTTTCCTTGGACCTGTGGCGACTATTGGACTCTTCTTGGACTCTGGATCCTGGCAGGTATCCGCTCCTCGGAGACTTGCGTGCGGTCTCTCTGGAGACCTGGTCTCCTGACTTCCCCCGCTCCTCGGGCTAGCCCTGCGCCTTCCAGAAGTCCTATCTGCCGGCTTCCCGCTCCTTGGGGTTGCCTCAAGGAACGCCCTCACCACTTGGGAGTTCTAACTCCATGCTTCCCCGCTCCTCGGGGCAGTGCCTACATTCTACACCAGACTGTCAGTGCTTCCTCGCTCCTTGGGGTAGTGCCTACGTTCTACACCAGAGGCTATTTGTGCTCCCCCACTCCTCATGGCAGTGCTTATGTTCGACACCAGAGACTGTGCTTCCCTGCTCCTCGGGGCAGTGCCTAAGTTCAACCACCGGTGACTGCCGGTACTTCCCTGCTTCTCGGGGTTGTGTACGTCATTACCTGGAGACCCAACTCAGGCTTCCCCGCTCCACGGGTTAGCCTATGTCAGTGGTTCTCAACCCTGTCCTGGGGACCCCACTAGCCAGTCGGGTTTTCATGATATCCACAATGAATATGCATGAGAGAAAATTTGCATACACTGCCTCCATAGCATGCAAATTTTCTCTCATGCATATTCATTGTGGATATCATGAAAACCCGACTGGCTAGTGGGGTCCCCAGGACAGGGTTGAGAACCACTGGCCTATGTCATTGTATTGGTACCTCCCTTGCTACGCAGCTCCACCCCTCGGGGTTGCCTCTGCAGTATACCTCCTGCAAGTCCAGTCTCATGCTTCCCACTCCTTGGGTCTGCTAGCACCACCCCCCCTCGGAGGTCTCTGCCCAGATACTGCTCTACAGCCTAACCAGCTTATTGTGGGGTTCCTCCTTGCTCCTCAGGACCTCCCCATAGATTCTCACTCAGAGCTCCTGCTGTACCTGACCTCGCCACCCGACGGTGTGGACCTGTGGGGCTCCTTCCCACAGGTGGTAACAACTCCCACCTCGGGCCAAGGGTCCACAAACCTACAAACCTTAACAGATTGCCAAGTCCATGGACCCAGCAGAGGGCTTGGCCCTCCAGGCCATTCCTTGCCTGGCTCAAAGAATCAGCGAACAGCAAAAATTCCTGGAGTCTCTGGCAGCTGCCATCGACAACCTGAGCACTCGTTTAGACGCTACGGTGACTGCAACCACGACGTCTATCAAGTTCAATACTTCCACCTCTACACCGGTTCCTTGCCAGCACCTCCATGCTTTTCAGGGAACCCTCTTATGTGCAGGGGTTTCTTGAATCAATGCAATATGCACTTCTGTCAGCAACCAGTTTACTTCCCAGATGTGATCACCAAGACTACCTACATCCTTTCTCTTTTGGATGGTAAGGCCTTTCGCCTGGTCGTCACCCCTTTGGGAGTGTGCTGACCTGGCCCTTCGCAACCTCCCGGGGTTCCTGGCCCTATTTCATTCTGTCTTCGAAGATCCAGGCCAAATTCATTTCCAGATCATTACTTCTTCATCTCCAACAAGGCTCTCGCTCATTAACAGACTATGTAATTGAGTTCAGAACCCTTGCTTCGGAGCTTCACTTGGTCTCAGACTGTTTACATTCTATCTTCCTCAAAGGTTTGAGCCCTCGGATTAAAGATGAGTTGGCGGCTCGTGAATTGCCCGTGTCATTGGACTCCTTGATAGACCTTACTGGGTGTATCGACTGTTGCCTGCAAGAACACTCTCAAGAGTCCAGAGCATCCCGGAGGTCTACCTCAGGCTCGTCCCGAACCCGGCATTCTTCTTCTCCCAGAAGGAACACAACTCAGAACCTTGCGGAGGAAAAACCTATGCAGATGGGTTGGAGCAGAATTTCTTCTAAGGAAAGACGGCGTTGCCAGCAATCTGGTCTCTGCCTGTACTGCAGCCAATCTGGACATGCCATAACTTCATGTCCAGTCTGCCCGGGAAACTCCCAGGACTAGGTTCTGCTGGAGGTCTACTCCTAGGCCTGACTTCACTGTCTCCTCCATTGACTTTCCCCTTTTCCATTAAAATGGATAACCAGGAGTTTCACACTTTGGCACTGGTGGACTCCGGGGCTGGTGGGAACTTCATATTAAAACAACTCACTGAACACCTGCAGATCCCCACCATCCACTCTCCTGTGCCATTACTACTCTCATCTGTCCATGGAGAACCTATTCCTGGTGAGGTTACCCACACCATGGCCCCTATTCAGCTTCGCATCTGGACCCTGCACGTGGAAACCATTTCTTTCCATATATTGGACAAAGCCATTCATCCTGTAGTTTTGGGACTGCCGTGGCTACAGCAACTCACTCCGCAGGTTGACTGGGCTACCCTACAGCTCTCTCGTTGGGGTTCCTCCTGTTATAAGAACTGTCTAGAGTCCGTCTTGCCTCTGCCTTGTATGATTACCTCGCCCTCTCTTCCCAGCCTTCCACCGCAATACGCTTCTTTTGCCAATGTGTTCTTGAAGAAGCCCGCAGATACTCTACCCCCGCACCGCTCCTATGACTGCACAATTAATTTGCTGCCCAACCAGAGCCTCCTTGGGGTAGGATCTACCCTCTATCACAGACTGAGACTCAAGTCATGTCCGCGAGAACCTGGCCAAAGGCTTCATTCGGCCCTCTAAGTCTCTCACAGGAGCGGGTTTTTTCTTTTTGGGGAAAAAAGATGGCTCCCTCTGTCCCTGCATCGATTACCGAGGCCTAAATTAAATCACTCTAAAGGACTGCTACCCACTGTCTCTGAGCTTTTCGACAGGCTTCAAGGAGCAAAACTCTTCTCCAAATTGAACCTCCACAGAGCCTACAATCTGGTCCAGATCCACAAAGGCGGCGAGTGTAAGACCGCCTTTAACATGCGTGAGGGTCACTTTGAATACCTTGTGATGCCATTCGGGCTTTACAATGCGCCTAAGGTATTTCAAAACCTGATGAACGAGGTTTTCAGAGTTATGCTTTACCAGTGCATAATTGTGTACCTTGACTACATACTAGTCTTCTTGCAAGACTTTTAAAGCCATCGCCAGTATGTCTCTCGTGTTCTCCAGCGTCTGCGAGACACCCAACATTTTGCCAAACTCGAGAAGTGCTCCTTCGGGCAGGAGACAGTTCCTTTCCTTGGCTACATGGTGTCCAGCCAAGGGTTTAGAATGGACCCTCAGAAATTGAAGAGCATAAGTGATTGACCTCAACTTATGGGCCTCAAGGCTGTTCAGAGATTCCTTGGCTTCACCAATTACTCTCGCTCCTTTATTCATCATTATTCTACCCTGACCGTACCTCTCATGGCCATGACTCACAAGAGGGCCAACTCCTCTCAGTGGTCGCCCGAAGCCATAACCGCCTTTCAGGATCTTAAGACTGCCTTTCTCAAGGAACCATGTCTCCGCAATCCGGACCTTACGTGGTCATTTGCCATCGAGATCGACGCCTCCGATGTTGGAGTAGGAGCCGGGCTGAGCCAATACTCAACTACCCATACACTACACCCTTGTTCTTTTTTTTCCCGGCGCTTCTTTCCGGTGGAATGTAATTAAGCCATTGGGGATAAAGAATTGCTGGCCATCAAGCTGGCCTTTGAGGAATGGTGATCCTGGCTCAAGGGAGCCCAACACCAGATCACAGAATACACAGATCACAAAAATCTTGAGTATTTACATCACGCTCAGCGTTTAAAGCATCACCAGGCCTGTTGGACCCTCTTCTTTATCTGATTCAATTTTCTGCTGCGCTACCATCCAGCCAATAAAAATGGTCGTGCCAATGCTCTCTCCAGATCTTTCATCGCAGAGGATGTACCCGATACCCTGTGGCACATAATTGACCCTGCCAAGGTCATTCTGTCTGTCACATTTCTAGTCCCACCGGGCAAGACAGTGGTCCCTCACCAGCTATGACAGAGGGTTCTTCAATGGGCTCACAACACTTTGACCTCAGGACATCCGGGCCAGTCCAGAACTCTCTCCACACTTATAGGCAGTGAAAAAGAACTCATCGTAGCAGGACTTAGCAAAGAAAACTGCACAGCTATTATAGCATGTTTAAAGATATTCTACATGAAAATTTAATACAACAAAGATTTTGAAGTTACCACCGAGTGTGGAAACCAATGATTATATGTTGGTTATTTACAGTCCCACGACGATAATGACTGTAAAACCTAAAAATTTGGCAATCCACGAGCTAACCAAAAAACCCGCCATTTGTATGAATTATTATGTCCTCCAGTTTCACAGTATTCAGAGTCATCACATCAAAAAATGTTTCTTGTGTGGGTAAGATCCCAACATCCTCTTCAGTAAAGACAGAGACAAAGTATTCATTTAGTTTTTCGGCTATTTCCTTGTCCTCCCTGCCTCCTCAGTCATCTAGCATCCCAACTAACTCCCAACTGATAGTCATAGCTTAATGGGATAAGCCAACATGGATTTAGCCAAAGGAAGTCTTGCCTCACCAATTTGTGAGTAAATATGTGGATAAAAGTGAGCCAGTTGATATAGTGCATGGATTTTCAGAAGGCATTTGACAAATTACCTCATGAAAGATTCTTAATGAAATGAAAATTCATAAGACAGGAGGCAATATTCTGTTGTGGACTGAGCTCTGGTTAAAAGATAAAAACAGACAGCAGGGCTAAATGGTCAATTTTCTCAGTGGAGAAAGATGAATAGTGGAGGGCCCAGGGATTTGAACTGGGACCATTGATTTTAACATTTCTATAAATGACTTACAGATGGGAACAATGAATGAGGTGATCAAATCTACTGATGATTCATATTTATTCAAAGTTGTTAAATCACAAGAGGATTGTGAGAAATTGTAGGAGGACTTTGCAAGACTGGGACTGTGCATCCAAATGGCAGATGATATTTAATGTGAACAAGTGCAAAGTGATGCGCATAGGGAAAAGCAACCCAAGGGAAGTGATAATCCCCTTGTACAGGTCCTTGGTGAGGCCTCACCTGGAGTACTGTGTTCAGTTCTGGAGACCGTATCTCAAAGGAGACAGAGACAGGATTGAGGCGGTTCAGAGAAGTGCGACCAAAATGGTGGGTGGTCTCCATCGAATGACTTATGAGGAGAGGTTGAGGAACCTGAATATGTATACCCTGGAGGAGAGGAGGAGCGGGGTGATATGATACAGACCTTCAGATACTTGAAAGGCTTTAATGATCCTTGGTCGTCAACAAACCTTTTCCATTGGAAACAATTTAGTAAAACTAGGGGTCACGATTTGAAACTCCAGGGAGGAAGACTTAGAACCAATGTCAGGAAATATTTCTTCACTGAGAGGCTGGTGGATGCCTGGAATGCCCTTCCGGAGGAAGTGGTAAAGACTAAAACTGTGAAGGATTTCAAAGGGGCATGGGATAAACACTGTGGATCCCTAAAAGGCTAGAGGATAGGAATAAATAAGAAAACAGCAGTTACAACCCTTAAGAGAAACATGGGGGTAACCTGCACAGAGCAGTAGTTACTACCTTAAGAAGCTTGCTGGGCAGACTAGATGGACCATTTTGGTCTTTTTCTGCTGTCATTACTATGTTACTATGTAAATTATAGCTACACAATGCAAGGTTCCACATTGGGAGCCATCACCCAGGAAAAGGATCTAGGCATCATAGTGGACAATATGTTAAAATCCTGTGCTCAGTGTGCAGCAGTGGCCAATAAAGCAAATAAAATGCTAGGAATTATTAGGAAATATCATTATGCCTCTGTATCACTCTATGGTGAGACTTCACCTTGAGTATCATGTGCAATTCTGGTCACTATTAGAGATATGATTCGGCCGAACCAGGTTCGGCCTTCGTTATTGGCTCGCCGCAGGAAATTTCGTTTCCCGCGGTTCAGGCTGATTTTTTTTCGGCTGTCCAGGTCCGAAAAAAAAACCTAAGAAGCTTGCCAATGGCACTGATAGCCACTGTCACATGGTAAGGGCAAAGGGCCATTGGCACCATTTTGATTAGTGGCAGCCGACGGCCCAAGAGGGGGAAATCGCTCCCGGGACCCCCACTGGACCACCAGAGACTTTAGGAAAGTTTTGAGGGGGTCGGGAGGGTGGGGGATTCTAATTAATTAAATCTGAAGGGTTGGGGTGGGTTTGGGTTTTTTTTTTTAATGTGCCCTTTCTCCCTCCCCCCCCCCCCCCCCGAAAACGATAAGAAAACCACACAAAATTTCGTGGGTTTTTCTATCATTTTGGGGACCCCCGAACTGCGACGAAATAGGAAATATTGTCTATATTTCCTTTTTCGTCGCAAACGAATGCACATCCCTAGTCACTATGTGTTGAAAAAGATATAGCAGAGTTGGAAAAGATATAGAGAAGGTTGATCAGAATGATAAAGGAGATGGAAAATTCACCTATGAGGAAAGGCTAAAGAGGTTAGGGTGCTTCAGTTTGGAGAAGAGATGTTTGAGAGGAGATATGATAGAAGTCTATTAAATAATGAGTGCTGTGGAAGCGTTAATCGAATTGGTTGTTTACTTTTTCAAATAGCAATGAAGTTACTAAGTGATACACTTAAGACAAATAGGAGGATGTTGTGAAAGCTGTTTGTGTAGCTCAGTTTATGTTGTGAGCAGGCCCGTGGCCTGATCGTGGGGACAGCGGAAGCCCTTGGACCACAGCACAATCCCAGGGCAAGGCTCCAAAGTACATGCTGTGGATAGGCGAGTGCATCCGGGCATGGCCTGAACAGAAGCTTAGAAGCACTTGGAAACTTTGAACACTTGAGTCTTAGAACACTTGAATACTCCGCTGAACCTGCACATGCAGGAGTGAGACCCAGCAATGCAATGCTGGTGTCTGAGGTAGCCCTCCGGCCACTCGAAAGCCCTTTTGGACCCACCACTTGGGAACAGCTTGTGCATCAGGACAGATGGAAGCTGAAGTCAAAAGATGACTCTGGAAACAAGAACTTAGACGAAGGCACTGAAGACAAAGAACTAGATGAAAACTCAGGTTCAGTTTCAGGTTTCAGATTCAGGTTCAGGTTTCAGATTCATGTTCAGGTTCAGGTTTCAGGTTCAGATTTCAAATTCATGTTCAGGTTCAGGTTTCAGGATCAGACTCAGACTAAGTTTAAGGTTCAGGTTTCAGGTTCAAGTTCAGGTTTCAGATTCATGTTCAGGTTCAAGGGTCAGGATCAGACTCAGACTAAGGTTCAGGTTTCAGATTCAGGTTCAGATTGAGCCCTACGCCACAGTGCGCTCTACACAGCCCAAGGGGCTGGTTGTAGACCACACCAAATGTGGAGCTGACTCTGGGCTTGGAACATGAAGACTCTGGGAGAGTCCTGTGCTGCTGCACACCCCACACAACCTGAGGGCTAGTCACAGACACACCAAAGGTGGCACAGACTCTTGGCTTAAGGCTTGGACAAGGATGGAAGCAGGGCAAGGAACGCCGAAGACCAGGAAGAGGATTCAGGGACTCAGGAACTCAGAACCAGGAATGGGACCCTGGCATTTAAAAACAAGGGACTTCCGGAGACTTGACCAGCAAAGAAGACAAGTCTTGTTCCACAAAGCACCCCACACAACCCATGGGATGTTTGAGGACCATGATGATGGCATGCTTGAGGAGTGGATGAGAGAGAAGACCTGAAAGACGGGACTTGGAGACGAAGACTGGAACATCAAGAACTTGCGAGGAGTAAACATCAGGGACAAACAGAAGATGGTCTCTCGACGATCTCTGCATCTTCTGTTTGTTCCTGATGTCTAGTCCTCGCAAGTTCTTGATGTTCCAGTCTTCGTCTCCAAGTCCCGTCTTTCAGGTCTTCTCTCTCATCCACTCCTCAAGCATGCCATCATCATGGTCCTCAGACATCCCATGGGTTGTGTAGGGTGCTTTGTGGAACAAGACTTGTCTTCTTTGCTGGTCAAGTCTCCGGACGTCCCTTGTTTTTAAATGCCAGGGTCCCATTCCTGGATCTGAGTTCCTGAGTCCCTGAATCCTCTTCCTGGTCTTCGGCGCTCCTTGCCCTGCTTCCATCCTTGTCCAAGCCTTAAGCCAAGAGTCTGTGCCACCTTTGGTGTGTCTGTGACTAGCCCTCAGGTTGTGTTGGGTGTGCAGCAGCACAAGACTCTCCCAGAGTCTTCATCATGTTCCAAGCCCAGAGTCAGCTCCACATTTGGTGTGGTCTACAATCAGCCCTTTGGCCTGCGTAGAGCGCACTGTGGCGTAGGGCTCAATCTGAACCTGAATCTGAAACCTGAACCTTAGTCTGAGTCTGATCCTGACCCTTGAACATGAACATGAATCTGAAACCTGAACTTGATCCTGAAACCTGAACCTTAAACTTAGTCTGAGTCTGATCCTGAAACCTGAACCTAAACATGAATTTGAAATCTGAACCTGAACCTGAAACCTGAACCTAGAGGAGATTCCATAGAGGAGCTTCCATGAAGAATGAAGAACAAGAAAACTTTGAAGGATCGAGGAACATGAACTCCAACAACTCCTGGAGCAAACGGCTGGAATAGGCACTCCAGAGATGAAGCAACTCCTTGTGTAGGCAATGAGGGACAAATTGAAGAGCTCTTTTATAGGGCTGGTGTAGGTGACATCATCAGGAGGGACCACAGGGCTTTTCCCACCATGGTCTCTTTAAATTTCTGGCTGAGGCTTGCCCAAGGAGGTGTTACACAGGAGCGACATGTCGACAGCATTCAGGTCTTGAAGACAGGCAAAGCCAGCAGCGTCCCACAGCCGCACAGAGGGAACAATGGCATCGAGGTTGGCAGAGCCAGGCCATGCTGAGGGACTGAACCGGCATTGGGGGAAAGGGAAGTGAGAGAACTGCTTGCGAGGCTGTCCCGCGGCAGTATTCACAACAGTTAATAAAAGGTTTGGACAAGTTCCTGGAAGAAAGTCCATAAACCATTATTAAGTAGGCTTGGGGAAATACACTTCTTGTTCTTGGGATAAGCAGCATGGAATCTATCTTATGAGATCCTGCCAGATATTTGTGACCTGGATTGTCCACCGTTGGAAACATGATACTGGGCGTGATGGTCCTTTGGTGTGACCCAGTATGATAAATCGTATGTTTTTATCTTGTTATGTGTTTAATATATTATATTTTATGTTATGCATTTTGTAAACTTGTCTATAGCTTGTACTGGTTTGGGTGGTATATAATTAGAAGTAAATAAATAAAAGGACAGAGACACAGGAAACAGAACATAATAAAGGGCGAGAAGGAAAAGGAGAAGGTGAATGGAAGATGTAAAAGATAGGAAAGAGTCTTAAAGATGATGTACATAATGAAAGAGGAGTTTTTGCAGTTGGTAAGGGGACATTTCAGTGATATAATTTTGGCTGAAGAGTGTGGTGGGCTTTTGGTCAGGAGGATTGGCGAGTCTTTCGTACACAGCAACCTATGTAACACATGTTTTAGAAAGAAAAGGAATTTGTTCATTACTTTCAATGCTCCTCTGACTATTCTAGACACCTGTTGTTGATTCTGTTGTTCATTTATCCCTAGAGGCATTAATGCTATCACCAGCTTTAACTGAAGTATTTCCACTGAGGTTGCCTCACTTAATTCAGATGGTAGATTATTTCACAGTCTAATCATTCACAATGTACAAAAGTAAATTTATCCTTTGATCAGTTTAGCTTGTGTGCACTGTTTTGATCCCTTAATGCAGCAGTATGAGTCAGAATCTTCAAAACAGCAACTTTCCTGTATATTCCATCACTTTTTCTTTTGGTTTCATGCCTAGGTGTCTTTTTTTTTTTTTTTTAGTTAATATAGTTTATTTATTATGAATTTACAGGCTTCGAAGCAAACATTACACCACTTCCTCTATTTAAAGATCCCCTTTCCTGAGTCCACTCTGAAGTTGTTTGCACCACAAACATGCAGTGCACAGTGTGGTGCCTGCATGGGGTCACGAGGGTGGTCCACACAAAAACATCCTGACTTAGATTTATCATGTTGGTGTTTTCAAACATTTTAACACATTATATCCCAATTTTTTTTTAAAGAAGCTATCCTCTAAATAGGACACTGGGACATAATGAGTTAAACACTAACATCTCCCTGAGAATGAAGTAAACATCTGAACCAAAAAAAAAAAAAAAGTGATCCTAATGATTAAATCTTGGGGAAATTACCTGACCAAATGTGGCAGTACCGATGCTTTCAAACTCAAATATAGTGTAAATAAAACATTATCACAATTCTCCTAGTCTTATTTTTCCCCCTTAGTCAATGTCCCCTGTCTTAGCAGCCCCCTCTGTTCCCCAGAGAAGCTGTGTTTCTGCATATCGAATTCTGTCAGTCACCTTCAACTCTTTCCAGTAATAATGTTTTTCCACCCTCTGCACAATGGCCCCTCTTTAATCCCTGCCCATTCTCCTCTCTCTCCCGACATCCAGCACTACTCCTTCTCCAGTGGTAGACTTTTTTAGGAAGAACGCATGCGAAACAAAGGGGAAAAGTCTTTCTGGCTCAACAAAGGGCAGGCAAATTATCCAAAATAATCCTGAACGTCATAAAAACAGCGACAAATCCCTGCATGGCTTTTTCATGAAGGTGTTAAGTCATAGGGGTAAACTGCACAGAGCGGCCGTGATAACCTTAAACAGAAGACATGGAGGTAAACTGCACGGAGTGGCAGTTACCACGCCAAACACCGTGCTGGGCAGGCTCGATGGATCTGCTGTCGCTTAGAATGCTACCGTCGTTACTATGACAGATGGAAACGCACGGCACGGGTTTAATGAAACCCCTAGAACTTCTAGAAACGCTCTAGAAGCATCACCAAACATTTTGGGTGCACCAGATCTTGAAACTTTTAAACAAAATATTGTTGCCTATTTATAAAGAGATATAGAAAATATTTCATTAAACTAAATAGAGGCTTGTGGTCTGGACAAGATCCCCCCCCCCCCCCATCAGTCACTTTCTCTCCTACTTTCTCCTCACCCCTTGCCTCTCTAGCCTCGGCAAGCTATCCCATCTGGCAAAAAAACCAGAAAAATATACAGACCATGAAAGAAGTAAAGTCTTCTCTAGTTTAGCCCAAGAAGCATATGACACTGGTTGAGATTAGAGATGTGCATAGTTTTTTGTGTTCGTGTCGTTCTTCGTTTTTCGGCCGCCATGGAAAATGTCGTTTTTTTTCGGTTCGGGTCTTTTTTTTCGCGAAAAATCGATTTTTAGTTAGTGCGCGCTAACTCCCCGTTAGTGCGCGCTAACTCCCCGTTAGTGCGCGCTAACTCCTGTTAGCGCGCACTAACAAAAACCGTTAGATTTTGTTAGTTTTTGTTAGTTTTTGTTAGTTTTTGTTAGTGCGCACTAACAGGACTTAGCGCGCACTAACGAGGAGTTAGCGCGCACTGACTCCCGTTAGTGCGCACTAATCGGAAAAACGAATTTTTGCGAAAAAACAGGAAAATCCTGATTTTTTTCGGGCTCCCTGAAACATGCCGAATTGGACAATTTCGTTGCAATTTTCCAATTCAGCAAAAACGAATGCACATCTCTAGTTGAGATGCTGCACTTCATTTAAAGGCTCCGATTTTTTATATCATTCACACCTACTCAGATTTGTTTCCCTTATTTTATAGCTTTCTAGCTGTCCCAGTGAAGGTTCGTAGCCAGGGTCCACAGGCCACAGTTCCCTCCAGAGCCCAGGATGTATGCAGCTAGAAGCTGGCCAGAAAGTGTCATTATTGAGCAATGGTTGAGACTCCCCTCTCCCCTAGGGGTTATGAGTGCTCCTTTTTCAGCATCCCCAGGCTTGGGCGGCCCAGGGAACTGAAGCCAGACCTGGGAATTGAACTTGGGATCTATTGCACAGCAGTGCACAACGGTTGTGACTATACCACAGATTCGGACTTATTTTCCTCTCTTTTATTGAAACATTTCATTTTGCATAGCATATTCCGGCAAAGAAAAAGTATGAAAAAATACAGAGCACACAAACAACAGAACATCAGTAGTCAGGATCACATCCCTAACTAACTCCATTGTTTGTACCCTCCTGACACCAACATTCATTGAGACATGATTCACCTTAAAGGAAAACCAGAGTACAGCTTTATTTACGAACATTGTTTATATGCAGAGCAGTCTCTAGACAGTATGGCTCCCAAGGCAAGGACTGCTTTCATTTCCTTCTTTCCTTTTGGGCTTGATTGCTCACAGACTCACATACAGACTCAAAAGGGCAGTGTGACACCTCCTCTCTCTCCCAGATGGGTGTCCAGTGCGGTTGCCTTGCCTATCCACCTTTTGCAACACCCCTGTTTAGATGTATTAAGGATGTCCATTCATTTCAAATGAATTTTAAAAATACAACGAATAAGGGCAATTAGTTTCATTTGGAGGGCCCCGAACCAAATTGGGGGCCCCCCGAATGCAATGAACCTTATTCGTTGCATTCGTTTGAAATTAATACATCAGGCCTAAATCTAGGCCCGAAGTCAGGGCCTCGCCTAAGGCATAGGCCGAGGACCGAGAGTGACACCGGGGTCTCTTACCTGATCTGTCAGAAGTATCTGATGGCAAGGCTGAGCCTTGGGTCCCAAAGTCTGGGCCTAGACCTCAGCCCAGGCCCAGTCCCTATGCCAGACACAGGCCCAATGGCACGACTCAGCCCGGAGGTTGGGTCCCAACTCCAGCGCATTTACTCAGCAGTTGGCACTCACATCTAAATGGCGCCATCCACTGGGGTGAATGCACCAGAGTTTATCTTCAGTGCAACCCAGGTGAATGGTGTCAGAAGAAAGAAGAGGATGACGAGAGAGCAGTGGCGAGGCCTGGGCTCTGGGCCTAGGCCTGACCCAAGTCCGAGGCCCAGGTGTTGTGACCTGGCTTCTAGGCTAGGCCCCAGTGTTGGGCTTAGGTCCGGGCCTAAGTCCTGGTGTTGGGACCCGGCATCTGGGCCACATCATGACGTTGGGCCTGGGTCCAGTCTGAGGCCCTGGCATTGGGATCTGACATCTGAGCCAGGTCGAGGCATTGCACCTGGGTCCAGGCCAAAGCCCTGGCATTGGAACCTGGCCTCTGGGCTGGGTCACAGTGTTAGGCCTGGGTCTGGGCTGAAGCCCCAGTGTTGGGACCCAACCACCAGGCCAGACTGCAGCATGAGGCCTGTGTCCGCACTCAAGCCTAGGCCGAGGCCCAGGTGTCAGGAACCAGATTGTGGCATTGGGCCTGGGTCTGGGCTGAAGCCCTGACATCAGGACTCAGCTTCCATGCTGGGTTTCGGCATTGTGTCCGGACCGAGGGTATGGTAGGTCACCACGCCCTCCTCCTACGCAAGGCCAAGGCTTTGGTCTGGGCCTAGGCCTTGCCAGTGGATCCCCTCCAGACTGGGTAAGTGGAGGCCAGGGGAGATCCTGGCCCTGGCATTTTTCTGGGCGGACGGATGTGAATCCCCATTTTCAATTTTTGGCTGTTTTGGGGAATTTTTTTTTAAATTGTTTGATTCATTTTTTTTCTTATGAATTAAACGAATCAAGCAATCCACGAACTGAAATTTGTGGGGGAAAAAAGTCCCGAAAATGAAAACGAATATTTTTTGCCCTGTACATTGCTAGCATGCATTACATCTCAGAACTTGCATATAACAAGGGAAGGCCTGATATATGCTAACCCTTCTTTTAAAGATATTTAGAGTGTTCAATTCCTCTTTTTTGAAATTTCTCTTCTAGAGCCCAGCCCCACCCCTGACTGCCTGTCCAAAACAGACTCCAACTCAAGGCAAAGGTTTTCAGCAGGGTTTGCACCTTCTATTTTTGGGTTGCTGCTATCCTAAACTTGTAATTTCCTTCCCATTCTCTATGGGACCTTTCATGGTTCTCACTTTATGTAAAATATCAAAAAGGATACAAATTGTTTATCACCACTATAGTGAATACAGAAACCAAAAAGGACCTCGGACCTCAGCCACATGGGCCAGGTCCGATCAGCAGACTTTGCTCCAGTTGTGTGACGGGGGCAAGGTCAGGTCGGCACCATTTTTCAAAATGGTGCTGACCAGGCACAGGGCTGGGGGCGCCCTGGGCCCCATCGCGGGATCTTCAGATTTGGGGTGTGGGAAGGGGGTCATGGTGGAGGGGGCTGTGGGAGGGGGGGGGGGGGTTCCCACAAACTTCCAATGCTTTTTTTTCAGACATTTGAGGGATGGGGAGGGGAAGGAATTGGGGGGGCATTATACCGCCATCAATTTTGAGTTACTCTTAAGGTGGGGGGTGGGAAGGAGTGGGACAGTGCAGCCCTTATGTATTTGGAAAGGAGGGGGGTGGTGGTGGAGGCACTATTTCTTTATTGATGACAAGGTTGCCGGGGGAGGGGGGGGGATCCATCAGCGTGTGAAGTCTTTCATCTTTTTTTAAACTTTTGGAAGTCTGGGCCACCTCGAGTTGTGGCCCCATGTTGAGCCAAAGGTCATCCTTAATCCCTTGTCAACTTCTTTCTTGGGAGCATTTTTTCTGCAGCGAGCCCTTTAAGGCAATGGCAATCCCTTGAGATTGGGGCCGGTAGCCACACTGTTTTGTCACATTGTGTTTTGCAGCCAAACAAAACAACGCACCATACAGCCGCAATGTTTTTTGGGGGAGGAGCTCATTATCGTGGCCACCCTCCCCCCCCCCCCCCCACACACACACACGATAGTGTCTTTCTGTAAATATTCCTTAGATTACACCTGAATCTTTTATTCTCATTCCATCAACTTTCTCAGTTCCATCCCCCTTTGTGCTACTCCACACTCTCTCTCTTCATCATCGCCACTTTTCCTCCCTTCAGGGATGACCCCAGCATTCTTTCCTTTTCTCCCTCCTCGATCCCAGCACTCTCTTTACTCTCATCCCTTTGTAATTCACAGCTCACACATTTGTGCACCCTCACTCCACTCTCATCTAAGTCCCAAGTCCTGGAATCATACACCCTGCAGGTTTTGCCTATCTGCTGCCTGCAGGGTGTGTGCTCCAGGTTTACAACTCCTCTTCCTGCAGGCTCAGGGACGGGGAGGGGCTGGAGCAGGAAACAGAGAAGCCCAGAGCTTTTTAGTGTTTCCCCTGAGACCCAGCAATTAATCCAAATTTCCTGAGCCTCCAGGTGAAATCCGGAGAGATCTCAGGTGTGCCCAGAGGAAAGCATGATGGGCAGCAGCATTATGTTATGGATATGCTTTGCAGCAGTGGGGACAGGGCTGCGTGTGAAGAAAGATGGTTGGTGCAAAGTACAGGCCGATCCTGGAAGAAATTAAGAAAACATGTTTCAGTCTGCCATGGGCCTGGGATTCGGGAGGAGATTCACCTTTTAACAGGACAATGATCCAGGCACAAAGCAAAATAAACAATGGAGCGACTCAGCAAGAAGAAAGCAAATGTCCCAGAGTGGCCCAGTCAAAGCCCAGACCTGAATCCAATAGAAAATCTGCAGCAAGGCATAAAGACTGCAGTCAAGAGGCGATCTTCAGCCAACTTGAAATAGCTGAGCTATTTCGCCAAGAATAATATGCAAAAACCACACCATTCCACTGTGCAAAGTTGGTAGATGCTTTATCCTAAATGACTTATGGATATTATTGTTACAAAAGGGGTTTCCACAAAGTATTGAGTCAAGGGGAGTGAAGACTTATGCAATCAAGACTTTTTGTTCTGTTATTCGTAATTATTTTGGAATTTTTTAAAAATTGTTCTTTCACAATGAAAGTGTATGTTGTGTAGATCAGTGAAATAAACTCTTACTTTAATGCATTTTGATTTGTGTTTCTTAGCAGAATGTAAAAAATGTACAAGGGTATGAAGACATTTGTAAGTTACCATATTGCTCCCATTGCCGAGAAGTGTGCAAGCTTAGCTGATGTTTCTTAATGCTGGAAATGTAATTCTTAGTCAAAGATGGAGTAAAGTTTCTAAAGTTAGTGTTAGTCTGGCATTAGTGGTCTAGATATCCTGTACTCAGGATTTATGCAATTAAAATACAATTTGGTTTATGTGCAGAGAGCATGCTTTGTGCACGTGTTTTTGCACATAAATCATGTTTTATGAATTCTAAGCATGTCTTCCTGTTCACATTTTCAGGTTAGCATGCTTTTTTTTGGGCTCCTAATGTATTAGCATACCGTTAGCTTAATGCATTGGGAGCTAACTCCTTTTTCTTAATGTTGGGCCAATACAGAAAAAGGTGCGGGAGAGCGGGCGAGCGGCCACTCTCCCGAAGCGCGCACAGGCCACTCTCCTGTGCGCGCGATTTAGTATCGGCCTGCATGCAAATGGGGGCCCGCGGTAAAAAGAGGCGCTAGGGACACTAGCGCGTCCCTAGCACCTCCTTTTTGACAGGAGCGGCGGCTGTTAGCGAGTTTGACAGCCGCCGCTCAATTTGCTGGCGACGGTTCTCGAGCCCGCTGACAGCTACGGGTTCGGAAAACAGACACCGGCATAATTGAGCATCCATCTTCTGATCCGCAGGCCGCTGGCTGATTTAAATGTTTTTTATTAAATGTTTTATTTTTTTTAAATTTTGGGGCCTCCAACTTAATATCGCTATGATATTAAGTTGGAGGGTGTACAGAAAAGCAGTTTTTTCTGCTTTTCTGTACACTTCCCTGGCACCGGCAGAAATTAACGCCTGCCTTTGGGTAGGTGCTAATTTCTGAAAGTAAAATGTGCGGCTTGGCTGCACATTTTACTTACTGAATCGCATGGGAATAATTAATAGGGCCATCAACATGCATTTGCATGTTGTGGGAGTTATTAGTTTCGGGGGGGTTGGCAGCGCGTTTTCAACACGCTAATACCCCTTACCGTATAAGGGGTAAAGCTAGCGTGTCAAAAATGCGCGTCCAAACACGGGCTAACAGTGCGCTCCACCGGAGCGCACTGTACTGTATGGGCCCATGTGTAAGTAAAGAAAATATGTGCTGAAGTTCACCATGCATTTTGTACTCAGAACCTATTACATCAGGGCCTCTGTTTCTTTTTCTCCTAACACTATTTCATAGCATTTTTATACATTTTCTCACTTGCAAACACAAACTTCATTTGGCTGGAAGACTTCCCCCTTCTGGTGGCCATATCTTCTCACCACTGCTGGCTGTGTCCATTAGAGATGTGCAGAGGAAAAATACTTGGTTTGGTTCATTCATTTGGTTGGTAGGGCACATTCATTCATCAGGTTCATCTTAAATGAAAAATAAAAATTCTTGGTTTGTTTCATTTGTTTTTTCATTTTACATTGAAGTCAAAGGGGGAAATCAATCTAGTGACTTCACTGTAAAAGAAAAAATGAGCGTAGGTCCAGACCCAGGCCTGAAGCTGGGGGCCAGTCCGAGGCTGGGTCTTGTCACCAAGGTCTGGGGCTAGGCCCATGCCCAACGCTAGGGTGTGGCCCAAGCCTGGGTCCCATCAGCAAGGCTTAGACCTAGACCAGAGACCCAGGCTTAGGCCCAGAACTGACAGCATGGCCTGACCAGGAACAGATCCCATTGCTGAGGTTTAGGCACAACACTGGGGCCTAGCTGAGGCCATGTCCTGTAGCAAAGGCTTTGGCCCAACCAAAGCTGAGAACCATTGCTAAGGTTCAGGCTAGGATGATGCCCAAGGCCAGGTCCTGGCCGAGGCTGGATCCCATTACTGAGGTCTAGATCAGAGCTCAGGCCTGATTCCATGGCCACACCAGAGGCCAGGTCCAATCATTGAGGCCTTAGCCTAGCTACAACACCCAGGCCTACACGACAGGATCCAACCAAGGCTGAGTCCTGTCACCAAGGCCTATGTCTAGAGCTAGACCCAACACCAGGGCCTAACCCAAGGTTAGATCCCATTACCGAGACCTAGGCCTAGTCCTGAGGACTAGGCTTAGGCCCAGGACTGACAGCATGGTCCAGTCAAGGCTAAATCGCATTGCCTAGGCCCAGGCCCAGGCACAACACTGGGACCTAGATGAGGTCAAGAACCGTCATCAAGGCCTAGATCCCATTGCTGAGAACTGGGCCTAGGACAATGCCAAATGCCATGGTCTGGCTGAGGTTGGATCCCATTGCTGAGGCCTAGGCTAGGGTACAGGCTTGATACCTGGGTCCCATCCAAGGCCAGGTCCTGTCACTGAAGCCTAAGCTTAGGCCCAAGGCCCAGGACAATGCTGGGGCCTGGCCAAGGTTGGGATCCATCACTGAGGTATGGGCTCAGGCCCTGGTCCAACACCAGGGTCCGACTGAGGCCAGGTCCCATCGCTGAGCCCCAGGCCTAGGACTAGACCCAATGCTGGGGCCTAATCCGAAGCGGGGTCCCATCCTTGAGCCTCAAGATGATGCTGGGTCCCATCACTGAAGCCTGGGCCCGAGGACTAGGTCCAGGCCCAATGCCAGGGCCCAGCCAAAACAGGATCTCTTCAACAAGGCTCAGGCCTAGGACAAAGCCCGATACCAGGGCCTGGCGTTGAACCTATTTGCTAATAGGACACACTTTCCAGAGAACAAAAAAATATGTGGCTCATTTGAAATGAAACAAGAATAGACTCATTTATAACATTTTTAATTTTCATTTCAAATTTATTCACATCCTTAGGGGTGGATTTTAAAAGCCCTGCTCGCGTAAATCCGCCCAGATTTATGTGAGCAGGGCCTTGCGCGCCCGCGCGCCTATTTTCCATAGGCCTGCCGGCGCGCGCAGAGCCCCGGGACTCGCGTAAGTCCTGGGGTTTTTTGTCGGGGGCGTGTCGGGGGCGGGGCCGATCGACGCGACGTTTTGGGGGCGGGACGCGGCGTTTCGGGGGCGGGCCCGGGGGTGTAGTTTCGGCCCGGGGCGGTCCGGGGGCGTGGTTGCGCCCTCCGGAACCGCCCCCGGGTTGCGTCTCGGTGCGCCAGCAGCCCGCTGGCGCACGTGGATTTACGCCTCCCAGAGGGAGGCATGAATCCGTCGACAAAGGTAGGGGGGAGGTTTGGATAAGGCCGGGGGGATGGGTTAGGTAGAGGAAGGGAGGGGAAGGTGAGGGGAGGGCGAAAGAGAGTTCCCTCCGAGGCCGCTCCGATTTCGGAGCGGCCTCGGAGGGAACGGAGGCAGGCTGCGCGGCTCGGCGCGCGCCAGCTGCCCAAAATCGGCAGCCTTGCGCGCGCCAATCCTGGATTTTAGCAGATACGCGCGGCTACACGCGTATCTACTAAAATCCAGCGTACTTTTGTTTGCGACTGGTGCGCCAACAAAAGTACGCGAACGCGCATTGTTTTAAAATCTACCCCTTAGTGTCCATTCCCTATCACTGATAGCTTTTCTCTTCCCACTGGAAATAGTTTCCTCTGTCCATCAACTGTTGACTGATATTCCCAAATCTGAAAATAGCAAAAAAGCAGCAATCAGCAGGTGAATGTGCAGCCTTTGAGGATGTGGTTTTGTGGGCTGCTCAAAACTCAAATAAGTCAAAGCAGGAGGTCTAGGCAGGCAGCAAACAGAAAAAGTCAAGGTCAGAGGCAGTCTGAGACAGCAACAAGATCAGTCCTAGAAATGCAGAGAGAGAAGGCAAGCGAGACAGCACAAGGGAATGAGTAGAAGCTGGGGACTGGCTCAGGAGACAAGGGCTAGGGCTGGGACTGGAGGCACGGCCTAGGACTCGAAACAGTGAATGGAACAGGAGGCAAGGCAGATGAGGGAAACAGAAGCTGGAACCAATGGGCCCAGATGGAGCAGGAGCCACAGGGATGACCGAGCAGGACAAGACAAGGCCTGAACAAGACAAGGACTGGACAGGACCAAAAGAATAGGGCAAGGGAAGTACAATGCATGCTAACAGGAAACTAACACAAAGCAAGGTAACACATATAAAACAAGACAAGGGAGAAACAGACAAGGAGGCCTAAGCAGGCTGCAAAGCAAGGCAGAGCATGGCTAGTAGGCCCAAATTTCACAGGGCCGGGCAAGAAGATCAAGGAAGCTGTAGAACAAGGCAGGAAGGCCAAGGGGGCCACAGGACAAGGACCAACAAGGTGGCCATGGGGGCCACACAGAAGTAAAGCAAGGCAAGGTGGGCCAATGCAAAGAGCCAAGATGACTTAATGAAGATGTACTGAGTTGCAAGAGAGTCAGGCGGGCCCTGCTGTATCATGGGAGCATCAAGGAGGTAGCTAGCATAGGAGAGAAGGTGGCTCTGTGCGGACCTCTGCTGCTGGTGAGGCTGTCTAGCAGCCAGGATCATAACAGAAAGTTTCTATACTGCGGGCCTGATTTTCAAAAGCATTTACATACTTAAAACTGGATTTTACAACACATGTAAATGCACTTTACTCATGTAAGTGGGTTTTTGAAAATTGGTACAATATATGCCAATGATTTGTCCATAGGAAATTCACATGTAAGTGCACATTACACACATAAATGTCTTTTGAAAATTGCTATTATAGTTTGTTACATTTACATATGTAACTCCTTTGAAAATTCACCTGTATATCTTACATTTGTATCTGTAAACCTGTTATGTTAACAAACATTTTTATAGTTTTTTTAAAAAGTATCCTTTTCCAAGCATTGTTTATTTACTCGAGTTTTATCCATATTAAGTTCCAGTTCCTCAACTTTCTTTTTCTAGAACATCACAAGCCTTGGCTGTCCATGGTTCCTGAGGTCCGAAACAGAAAGTGGAGGAGGAATCCAGATGCCTGGGATCCCATAAAAAAGATGACCCAGTGGTATCTCACCTGAGCATCATCTGTCTTGGCTGTCCGTGGTTCTGAGCAGGAGGTGGGGAAGGAATCCACTGCTGTGAGTGCTGATATCATCTTCAGATGCCTGGGATCCCATAAAAAAGATGACCCAGCGGCATCTCACCAGCACATCATCTGTCTTGGTTGTCCATGCTTCCGGAGGTTCTGAGCAGGAGGTGGAGAAGGAATCTGCTGCTGTGAGCGCTGATATCATCTTCAGATGCCTGGGATCCCATAAAGGAGGCGGCACACCAGAGCCACACACCTAAGGAGCATGCCTCTCCTTGCTGATTTCGCTCACACCTATGGGAAAGAAAAGGAAGGGGAAATTTGTTGTTCCCCCGTTGGCATGTATGCCGGTAAGGGGCCCCATGGACTCTCACCTAAATGTTCCCTTACAAACTGATACTTTTTCTGAGTCACTGGAACCTTCTACAAGTCCGAATATTCACCTCCCACCCCAATTGTTTATTTATTTATTTGTTCGTTTTTATATACCGACGTTCGTAGGAAGCATCACATCGGTTTACAGTAACATGTCAAATATACATTTAAAATACATTTGAGTCCCACTATGTTCCCACTATTGTTAGCGGGCAACTTTCAGTGGAAACTATGGGCCTTCCCACAGAGGTCTTCGGGCCCTTATGCTACAGAGTAGAAAAAGAGCTGACTCTTTTGGATGTCCCTCCCCCTGACCAGTGTGTGAATCGGGGGCACAGTAATACATTTTGAAGCTTCTCATACTATAGAGACTCGGGCTGTAACCTGAGACCCTGTTCCTGAACCAATTTCTTCCTTTAAGGCTTTTGCTTCTACAGAAGGGGTTGATTCTTCTTCTGAACCTTCTGATAAATCCCTAAGAGACATGGAGAATAGTAAATTGGCAAGAAACATCTTTGGTTTAGCCTATTTCTTAGCTATATGTTTTTACTTCAGATGCCTCCACTAAATTAGAGGATTTGGAGCACAGAACTGTTCATTTAGAGTCCAAATCTTTGGCACAGTCTTTTGCAATAAATACACTTCTATTGCAATTGCTGCTATTAAAGACAATTTGTCTTTGCATTATAAGCATGATATTTTGGAAAATAAATAGTGGTCTAAAAATCTCTGACTTTTAAATTTTCCTAAAGCCAGTTTTATTTTAGGCGTGGAACTATTTCAAATGTTGTAGTTTTCCCCGGAAAATACTTTCTTCTTTCTAATGCTTATTATAATCCTAGCAGTGAAAAACTTCCTAATTTAGATGAAGGTCCTCAGTTATATTGGCCCCATTTGATAGCTCAGCAGTGTCTCATTTCTTGCAGTCTTCACAGGACAATATTGTTTTGCGTGCTATTTTTGTGATACAGTTTGCAATTGAATCTGAGAAAGAGAGTGTTTTCAGCAATATTTTAGGTATAAAAACAGTTTGTTTTGTGGACAAACAAGTCAGATATTTCCTGACATTTCCAGGGAGACTCACATTAGAAGGAAGCAGTTTCTACATTTAACGCAGCGTGTTCTTAATATTGGAGCTTCCTTCTATCTCAAATTTCCCCGCAAATGTGAAATTGTTTACCAGAAGAATACATTTGCATTTGTAGATCCCCTCCATTTGGAAACTTTGTTATTTATTTATTTAAAAACTTTTCTATACCGTCGTTTAGTCATGTACCATCACAACGGTTTACAGGGAAGCACATACATTCATGATTGGGTAAAAATGTCTAAAATATCGCCAAGAGTGTTTCGGTGACATGTTTAAATAATATAAGTTAGTGGATAAGACTTAAAAATCTTTTTTATGTTGGGCTGGTGGGTTCCTTGAACACCATTGTCAGGATTTCTTTTTATGTTTGGTTTCTTAGTAATACTTCTATTCTTCCCTTTAATTTTTTCATTTAAGAGAACTTATATCATTTTTTTCTTTTCTTTGTAATTTCTAAGATATATCTTTACTTTGTTTTATTTCATTTATTTGACATAAAACTTCATATATAAATTATTTTCTGATCTTGTTTCAGAATTTTCATCTCATTTAGGCCTGGATTTATCAAAATGCACTAAATATTGCATGTGATAGGAAAAGGGGTGAATTTTATGGTAATAGGCTGTTTATCACAAGGTGTGCTATCTTAGCACTTCACATAGGTATTAGTGCAAACTGTGATAACTTTTTTGCACTTTGTGATAAGTGCCAGAATTGTTGTATCCTATGAGAGAGAGAGAGAGAGAGAGAGAGAGAGAGAGAGAGAGAGAGAGAGAGAGAGAGAGAGAGAGAGAGAGAGAGAGAGAGAGAGAGAGAGAGAGAGAGACCAGCTATAAGGCCCTCATACTAGGTAGGTATTTATACCTCTATATGAGGCCCACCTAGCTGCTCGAGGTGAGGTTTAGGTATTAGTGTAGGGGTTAGGGACCACTTTGACATTCAGAGTGCGATGTACAAACAGAACTGTGCACTCTTGTGAAGATTTGATGACCTTTGGAGTGAGGAAGCTCAGCCAAAGATAAGATTTGTGCAATGTTCTCTCAACCTAACTTGATGGACTCTCTACCTGGGTAACATTGTGAAGCCAGCCCACTTGGCCAGATATCCCTGCCCCAAACTCCTCCCCTTTTCCTAATTTGCATCGCATCATGCGTTATGTTGTTTTCGCATGCAATGAATGGGCTCGGAGATACCTCAAGTTCCAGGAATCTCGACATCATCCCAATGGGAGTCGTCCCACCCATGGAATCAGCTCCAAAGTCTCTTGGTAAGGCTGCTCATAGCACATGGGCGTTCATAGGATTAGAAGGGGAAGAAACTCCTGCGGCTGCAGGGGAAACCTATGTTTCTTAGAGTCCATGGACGCTTATGGTGCAGTCACTGCAATCTGGTGCCATCTTGGCTATGCTCCCATCTTTTTATAATTTTAAAGTGAAGACATGCATTATGGAGCAGCATATTCTTTCAAAGCTACTGTCAAAGCGTGTGTAGGATGCATCTCATATGCTTTCTACCTATTGAGCTCATGGTCCAGGAGTTAGTTGTAGCCCCCTGAGAATTTTACAGCACGATAGATTGACCACAGACTGGTGAAAACTGGCCATTCCTGACTTAATTAAGTAAGTCTGATATTAGCACAATAGTATTCACTATGTACTCAAAGAGCCGATGCAGACAGGATTTCAGCAAATATCCCATTAATACAGGGATGCACTTATATTCTAGCAGGAAGCATCATTGGTAAGGATATTTGCCAAGCCAAGTTAGAGGCATTCAGGGCCCTTTACAGAAATCTTTTTCCCATCCCCGGACCTTCCTCCACCTCCCATCTTCCCATCGATCCCAGTCCTTCCCCATGGCCTGAAGGAGCACTGCTCCCCTCTTGCTGGGAAGAGGATGGTAGAGGGACTGGGAGGAGTAGGGCTGATCTTCAAGGTATGCAGGGGCTTGGTAATTCAGCTAGAGTAGGATTCCCCCAGGGCCGGTGCAAGCATATTTGGCACCCTAGGCAAACCTTCGGTCATTCAACCCGTGCTCCCCTAATTTAACTACCAATGGCAGTGGCTCTAGCACTGTCCCTTCTTTGATGGTATTGGCACTAGTACAGCCCCTCTAGGCTTCACACTGGCAGGATTTTGCCACTCCCAAAATCTTGGTGCTCTAGGCGATCACCTAGTTTACCTAATGTAAGCACCGGCCCTGGATCCCCCTGAGGCTGAAAGCAGGGATGGGGAGGCATTGAAAATGTGCCATTACCTCCTAGCTCAATGCTGATGTTTCCACTGTGCTGGCCACAGCAGCTACAGGCCCACTAGCATTCCCAAGAAAGTGATGTCAAACACAGGGGGCAGGGTTGCCATGGCAGGACAAGACGCTCCTCCCCCTTCACAAGTCCATGGCCTGGGATGGTCAACCCTAAGGATGGCCCTGGAGGGAAGAGAAAGGAATGTAGATAAGGATTGGAGGGGAGGGGATAGGAGGGGAGGGGAAGGAGTGAGAACTGGTGATTGGAAATGTAGATACTAACACGCTTTGACTCAAGGATCCATACACTATTGCTGTCTCTACCGCCTACTGGTGAGCCTGGAATCCTTGATAGAATATACAGAATTTTTTTTGCCTCTGGCTGCTCATCTACCATTAGTCCAAAGATTTTTAAACCAAAATAAGACATTTTCTCTTTTCTGTTTATGCTGTAAACCGTTATTAATAGAAAGGGGCTCAATAATTAAAGTTTTGCACCACCAGTATTGCCCTGGTGCAAAACTGTTAACAAATTTATTAATGAAACCATCACTTTACGTTCAGTGGCTAAAACACTGATACAAAACTGTTATACAAATTTCAACAAAGAAGCCCCAAAGTATATTATATATATATATATATATATATATATATATAATATACTTATATATATATACTAATATATATATATTAACAATTCATATACAATAACATCCCCAATCACTCCCATCCCACAATTTCTAAAAAAAACCCCAAAAAACAAAAAAAAAAAACAATACCTGACTAAACCCCTTCAGGAGCAGCCCACCCAGGAGTGACGCACTCCTGCAGCAGGATGTGATTTCCTGGTGGCCTGCATCAGTGGTAGGGAAGAGTCCAAACACCAGTACAGACAGAGGGCCAGGGACAGCTCAGGTAAGCACTGTTAGCAAGCTGCGGGGGGTGCCACAAAGGTTACAAAGTCTTACCCTCATGGCTCCTGCAGCTCATTGAGCTGAGCATCAGATCTCTGGGTGTCACTTTGCTAGTGATAACAAATGAATGAACAAAATAGGAAATTCATAAAATTCTCTATCTGCTCATTTAAAAAATCCTGTAAATGGGTATGCATGCCAGTGCTATGCAACACATCAAACTAATGAAAGGGTACAACCAAGTTTGTTTTACTCCCATAATGCTTACTACTCCAGCAGATTATTGTCACAGCAGTTAAGCTGTTTGGAGCCCCACAGCTTTCCAGCAGCCATTAATGAGGCATTCACGTGCTTAATGCTTGACCATCTTTTGTTTGGATGAGACAAGGCTAATAATCATCATTTACCTCTTAATGGTATTGTTGGAGACCATTTACTTCTAACAGCCTTTCTCACATTTTCAATCATTACACAACTTTTTTTTTTCACATCCTGAAGACAATTTTTAAGCCTGGCACTTCCTTATCAGATGTACAGATCAGTTAACCCTAAGGCCATTTGATCATCACAGCCCTGTCAAATAGCTTAGCTGTCTGTCAGAGAAATACTGCATGCACCCAGAAATACTGAATGCATGTAACCTGAGCTTTTCTAAGATCCCCTGGATGGTAAAAATAGATTGCTTTCTATTTAATAAAACCCGAAGCAACAGTGATTTTTTTTTTCAGATAACAAGTTGGATGGGTGAAATAATTTTTAATGCACTGATGTTATTTAGAGAAAACTCATTTTGTAGTAAGAGAAGGAAACATTTTGAAACTAGTTTCCAAACTCATTGGGTACTATTGAGCACTATTATCTATTTTCTCTAGCTTATTTATACTGAAGGGAGACTGCAATTATTTTAGAAGGAGCAATTCACAAGTTCTTATCCTCTAATTACTGAAGAAGTCCAGGCACTGTAACCAGGGAGAGGTAGAGGTCCCATGCTTTCTTGTTTTCTCTCCCCTTCCCATAAACTCGGTACATACCTGGGAACTCTCTGGGGAAGAATGGCCTGAAAGCTAGGGATGTGCAGACCAAAAGTTTATGTTCATAAGTCCATAAGTCGAAAGGGGGGGTCAATTTCGGTCAATATGGACATATGTAGAATTCCATAAGTTGAGTCTATGTCCATACGTGCCAGCTTGGGGGGGCCTCCTGACCCCCCCAAGCTGGCCAAAAGTTCCGGTTGTGTCCAACGAGGGTCCCGGAGCGAACGCGCGGGGAATCACGTGACGTCCGCGTCACTCCGACGTGACGCGGACGTCACGTGCTCCTCGCAAAGGAATACAGAAATGGCGTCCTGACTCCCCGCTGGACCACCAGGGAGTTTTGGTAAGTCTTGGGGGGGGATTAAGGAGGGTGAGGGGTTTAAATTTTATTTAGGATCAACAATCGCGATTTCCAGCTTATTCAACATAGCTATGTTGAATAAGTTGGAAATCCGATCGTTTTCGCCTCATCACTTTTTTAAGTTAAAAAAAAAAAAGTTGCGTTTTACATATGCGGTCAAAACGAATGCACACCCCTAATGAAAGCCCTGGGCAATGCTGTCACTATTATGATTCAAATAAAACATACCAGATATATGTAGTGTTGAACAGAGATACAGAGGACCTGATTTTCATAAGGAGTGCACAGAAAATCCCAGGTTCTGTGCGTGAATCGCAGTTTGAAAATCGATTTGGGATATATGTGAGTAGAAGGACATGTAGAACACAATTTTGCGTGCACGTTTAGCATACATTATCATGCTCTGCAGGGCGACGTTGATGCAGGGAAAGGATTTAAGCACATCCTTTCAGTTCTTTGAAAGTAAGCTCGGGTAACCCGATCATCCTATCAGGTAACCAGTAAGCCCTGGGCAATGTCAGATAATGTGCAAGCAGGATAGCACTTGAGGGGGAGTTACCATTTCAATTTTAGCCCCTCCTCTTTTGGGTCTGAGAATGGCCATCCCCTGAGAGGCTTTATAATAGCTCTCTCCCGAGAGTCTATGGCCAGTCCCTTATGGTTTGTCTAGAGGTAGGAGGTGGAGAGGAACATTTGCCTCTGTTGTTTTTTCAGGCTCAGTCAGAGGAGCCAGGCAAACTCTGCCTGGGGATACTGAGCCAGTGCCCCTACTCCCTAGCTGGTAGGGATATCCCTCTGGCTTGTTTTTCAGGCATTTGGGACTTTTTCGTGGTAGGAGCCTTACTGCACACCTGGGCCTTTCTTGGATTCAGGAAATGGAGAGCCCAGGGATAGGGAAGACCTGCCCTTCAGAGGTGGTGGCCCACTTATGAGAATTAACTCCGAAGTTAATTTCATTTAAAGGAAAGGGACATCAAATCAGAGATCTAGGAGGAAGATTGTTTTGACTGCCCCTGCTTTCCTTCATTTGGAACAGGGTAAGTTACCTGTAACCAGGGATCCGGAAGAGAGACTGAGACTGTGAGAAACTCAAAGAGCTGTAAATACCATCAAGGATGCCCATCCGGAGTCTTCGATCTAGGAAGGAAGAGGTTCGGACTCTGTACAGGGACAAGATTTTTGGCCATCTTTGGAAAGGGTTCCTGACCAGTTTAAGGTCATCCCGCCCACTGGGACCCCACTTTACTAAATTCAGGAGGGTGGACCGCTCCCTGCCCTGTAAGTAAGACTCCTGCACAGATAGAGGTAAAGAAATTGTAAAGAATCAGAGAAATCCTTGGTGCTGGAATCATATTTATTGTGCCATTACCCATCAACATTGAATCAATAAAGTCTTTATTTTGTACACTAAGGGGCGGATTTTAAGAGCCCTGCTCGCCTAAATCCGCCCAAATCCGGGCGGATTTAGGCGAGCAGGGCCCTGCGCGCCGGTGAGCCTATTTTACATAGGCCTACCGGCGCGCGCAGAGCCCGGGACTCGCGTAAGTCCCGGGGTTTGGCGAGGGGGGGCGTGTCGGGGGCGTGTCAGGGGCGGGCCCGAACCGCGCAGTGTTTTCGGGGCGTGTCGGGAGCGTTCCGGGGGCGGGCCCGGGGGCGTGGCTATGGCCCGGGGCGGTCCGGGGGCATGGCCGCGCCCTCCGGACCCGCCCCCAGGTCGCGTCCCGGCGCGCTAGCGGCCTGCTGGCGAGCGGGGATTTACGTCTCCCTCTGGGAGGCGTAAATCCCCCGACAAAGGTAAGGGGGGGGTTAGATAGGGCCGGGCGGGTGGGTTAGGTAGGGGAAGGGAGGGGAAGGTGAGGGGAGGGCAAAAGAAAGTTCCCTCCGAGGCCGCTCCGATTTCGGAGTGGCCTCGGAGGAAACGGGGGTAGGTTGCGCGGCTCGGCGCGCGCCGGCTATACGGAATTGATAGCCTTGCGCGCGCCGATCCAGGATTTTAGCGGCTACGCGCGTATCTACTAAAATGCTGGATCGGCGCGCGCCGGCTATACAGAATTGATAGCCTTGCGCGCGCCGATCCAGGATTTTAGCGGATACGCGCGTAGCCGCGCGTATCTATTAAAATCCCGCGTACTTTTGCTTGCGCCTGATGCGCCAGCAAAAGTACGCCTATTCGCGCGGTCTGAAAATCTACCCCTAACAGCGTGAGTCCTTGTGGTTATTTGGGCACACAGCATACACAGCATATATCCCAGGGATATAGCAGGAAGGAAGTTAGCCACCCCTGCACTGGGCCCTGAAAGTAAACCTTTCCCCCCAAGTCAAAAGGATCCACACCCTGAAGAAATGGGCAGAAAGAAGAGCCAGCCCCCAAAGAACTTAAACATTTTTTTATGACCCCTACCCGTGCAAGCAAGGCACCCAGGGGCAGGGTTACACACAGTCACAAAATTACATCTGCTTTAATCTTGTACGCAGCGCTGGCTTCTGCATACACCTGCACATTTTCAAAGGGGATTTCTCTGCATAAATCTGCTTTGAAAATTTGGGATAAAGATAGCAGGTAAAAAGTAACCGCAGACTTTAGCCTTACATGGGCCATTGACAATTACCATCATAATAGGCAGCCTGTATTCCTTTGAGCCTGCAATCTAGTCAAGATAGACAAACAGGACACATAATGAAAAACAAATACGAGGTTTTTTGACAGCAAGACCATATCTGAGGAGGCTTAAAGTAGGTCTTCATATGTGCGGTTACATTCAGGATTTTGTTTGATAATCATCAAAGGAGATGTTGGGGCTGTACATGTTTAAAGAAGAACTCTTATGTATATTGTTACTGATCAGTAGGACTGTGCATTCAGATGACCCAAATGTGAAAACTGATCCAAATTAATTGATTTTTGGTTTGGTCTGGCTGGCTCATCTTTATGTATTTTAAGACAGCCTGAAGCTCATCATTAGTCTGTGTTGCTGTACCAGGGCTGCCATTAGTGGGCACTTTGTAAGTGTATGAATTTCTATTTCCTGAATATAGACCAAAACTTCCTGGTCCAGTTCTTACGGATCAGAGTTTTGCAAAGAATGCCAGGGCAACTTCTCTGCCACTAGCAAATCCTTTCCTGTCATGTATTCTGCCACAGGGTTGAATCTCATCAGTTAGATGAGTAATCTTTGGCATGGTAAGTGTATTTTTACAAGGTTTTTGCTGTTGATGAGGCTAGCACGTGGCTTATGGTCGATTACTGGTCGGTAGGATTCCAAGCCACAAAGATAAAGATAGAATCTATCAGAAGGCAAGACTCTTGCCAAGCATTACTCTTCTATTTGGGCATAGCACCTCTTTGCCTCAGTAAGAATGCAAGAACAGAAGAGAAACATAGAAACATGATGGCAGAAGACTCTACAGGCTATCCATATCTGCTGCTCAGTTTTGTAGTCCCTTCCTCTCCCTGAAAGATGCTCTGTGCTTGTCCCATCCTCTCTAGAATTCTGATACTGTTCTCATTTCCACCACCCCCACAAGGAGGCTGCTCCTTGCATCCAGTCCACCATCCTTTCTGTTCTAAACAGCGCCCCCCTGTGGCAGAGACCTTTTCCCGCTGTCGAGGGTGAGGCTGAGGCTGGTGGGGCGCTAAAAGTTGCTGTGCTGCAAGGCCTCTAGATGGACCCTCACGGGGTTGGCTGTTCGATGCCTTCTTCCCTACTGGGTCTCCTGCACAGGAATGGGGTCCAGAACCCACCCAGCAAAGTCTCCCAGGAGGAGGGAGAGGAAGCAGGATGAAATTTAGGATAACCATCCTGCGGGAGGATGTAATCTGAAGTACCTTTGAAATAAACAATTGCTGATAAACAAATTTGACAAGTTTATATTTACCAAAAAGAAAATGATTAGAAGCAATCTTGCAGTAAACAATACAAGTATTCAAGTTCTGAAGCATGTATCTTTGGAATAATACTTCCAAAAAAACCTCTGTTAACCATAGACAAGTAAAAATAAGAGATTATAATACTTTCCAAATTTTCTTTTTCTGGTAGCAGTGCAAACACAATATTAACAATTCTCTTGTTTCCAAGAACCTTCTATTGGATTCTACTCCAAGTCAGATAAGTATTACTTTTATTCTTTGTTTTTGATCTTCATTTTACCTTGCTTAACCTTCAGATCTGTATCATAAGAAATGAAGGAGATTTTTAAACATGCGCGTGCGTCCATGTGCACGCATGCAGTGCATCCATGCACGCACATGGATGCACTGATTTTATAACTTGCGTGCGAAATCCATTGGCCATGTGTACATGTACGCCAGATTTTAAAATCAGCCCGTGCATGTGCAGGCGGTGCGCGCTGGGGGGGCCGAATTTGCATTGATACGCACGGCGACACAATCGGGCCTTCCCCAGTTCCCTCCCAGTCCACTCCAATTAAGGAGCAGGCTGGGAGGGAACTTCCCTAACCCCCTGCTTAAACTCCTTTCCTCTTCCCCTCTCCACCCTGACCCCTAAATCTAGCCTAAGTAACCCTTTATTTTTTAAAACTTACCTGCTCTGATGAGCAGAAGTAAGTTATGCGTGCCGGCTTGCTGCTGGCACATGCTTCCCTGGGACAGCAGCTAATGGCCACTATCCCGGCTCGCCTCCATCCTGCCCCACCCCTTCCTGCCCAGACCACGCCCCTACTTCAGGGCCCGGCACTTGTGCGCATTTCGGCACTTACACACGTGGCTGGGCCCTTTTGAAAATGCGCACAGCAGCACAGGGCCCAGCCACACACATAAATGCCGATTTTTTTTGCGCACAGATGTTTAAAATTCAGCCTTAAGGCTCTAGAGAACTTTTTCTCTTTTCCCAGGCTCTTTTAAAAACCAAGAGACCCTCTTATGGTAAGTATCTTTTTCCCTTTTGACTTTTGTTTTTATTGTCCACTTTCAGTGTTGTCTTTCCCTTTGTGCTACTTTCCTACTGAGCTCAATTAGATTCTGCTAGCTTGCTAGTCTGGCCAGACTGGGAGGTCGATCGGACCCAGTGTCTGGTCGGCCAAGGTAACGTGGGCCCAGGAGCGCTCATGGAGCAGGCCCGCGGTTTTGGTAGGTAGGGGAAGAGGGATAAGGAGTAGGAGCAGGGTCATGGGCAGGGCGAGCAGTTAGGGGGCGAGGGGGGGGAGGGGGACGGGGAGCTGCACGGGATTAGGAAGGAGCCAAGTGGGATCCGTATAGGATGGCCCTGATTGGGTAGCTCGAGCGAGGCTGGTGTGCTGGCTGGCTTTGATAGGCCAGCTGACACTAGGTGTCTGAGTGGGCGGGAGTTTAGGACCTGCACGCAGCTGGCTCAGTCACTAGCCCGAGCTGCTGCTGCCGGTCGTTCGTTTTCCTCCCACCCGCCATTTTTTCTTCTGTTCTTGTGTTGTATGGGGTGTCGTCGCAGCAGGGGGGGTGTTGTGTTGAGGCGGATGGCCCGAGCCACTACAGCTCATGTTGTTATTGTTAATGATTGGTCCTGCTATAACTTGTATTGGTTGACAACCGGGGGCAGGGGACCAGTCCGGAGGTATGGGCTCCTTGCTGGGAGGCGATGGGGGCCCAATGGCCCGACTCCTTGCTGGCTAGAGGCGAGGGTCCACCGAGTTGGCTCCTTGCTGGTAGGAAGCAGGGGTCTGAACTCGGTGCAAGGGTTGGAATGTCGAGCCGCGTGGCTGGTGTTGACCGTCTTGCTGGTGAGTGGCGGACAGTGTGTGTGTGTGTGGGGGGGTGTTTGATGAATTGAACTGTGAATGTTTGGGCAGGGCTCGGGCCTCCCTGATGTTAATAAAAGCTGCGGCCTTTGTTAAAGCCAAATTGATGTCTGTGTATTATTGGAATTGTAAAAAAGAGCTCGGTTGCGAGTGAGTGATATCCTGGATGCCCATGTTACTAAGGTGTGATTTCCTTTTGCAAGTGTATACACACACTTATCTGGGATCCAAACTCAGTCAGTTGTTATGCAATCTCTGATGCAATCAATGGTCTCTGGCACAGCAGGTCCTGAGGTCACTGGCAACCAGTCCTCCATGAGTGTACCTGCTACCTAACTAGCCAACTAAAGCCACACGCCTCATCTCGACCAGGGACCAAGCTTTTTCAACAGCAGGACCAGCTATCTGGAACAAACTCCCCACAGAACTCAGATTGGAACCTTGCCTACTAACATTTAAGAAAAAACTCAAAACTTGGCTGTTCCTCCAGGCCTTCCCTGATCCCTCGGATACTCATTAGATGAATAATCCGCTCTTGAGTAATGGAACTTTGCTCCTCCTCGAAGTACCTCATTTGCCAGTTATCCCCTCTAATACTTGACTAGCACTAGACCAAATTCTGCCATGACTCTTGTGTATGTAATTTAATACCCTCTTCGGGCCTTTTTTCTTCCAGCTGATTCAGCTTCCAAGTTTTCGGTCCTTGTTATATGTAACTTTTGTTTCTTCTGATTACAATAAGTTGTTCTTATGTTACAGTTATCTTTCCCCTGTTTGATGTAAACCGACCTGATATGGTATTCAACCTTGAAGATCGGTATAGAAAAATGTTAAATAAATAAATAAATAAATAAACTATACCAAATCAAAAACAAAGACTACCTCCCTGGCACTGAGTTATCTTCCACAAGCTAAAAGTCTTTATGTTGTGGGTATCTTGTGGTTTGATGAAACTTTTTTATCTAGCTAAAGAAAATAAATGATAATCAGGAAGTCCCTGTCTTTAATTTCAGGGGAACAGCAGTTATTGTACACACCAAACAAAATCTCACTCCCTTCTAATTACAACAGGCAAAAACAATTACCAAATACCAGAAGCAATTGAACATTCCTGTTCAATTGCTTCTGCTATTAACTACTCTGTCCCTTCTTTTTACCTTCAGGGCACAGGAATCTCTCTGCAATCTTCTTTTTCTTTCTTTCTCTCTTTCAAATCTCCCAGGGACACAGAAAGAAACTCAGTAATAGCAGGGTTATTTGTTTCTGGCTGTTCCTCTTAGGATGCAGGCTAGCTTCACCACAAGTACTTTTTAGGCTTGGCAGAGATGACCACCAGCAGTCCTGTCCTCTGCCAAAAACTTCTGCCCGCTGCATAATTCCCCACATGGAAAATCTCTTTCTCTCAGAGCAAATCCTTGCTCTACTCATGTCACCACAAAGTAGTGCCTCTTTTAAAAATCTTTACTTTCCTTGGAACTGCCTCTCTTAGCCTTCCTGATGACAGGGCAGAGATGTCAGCCACTTCTATTTCATTTTCTTATCTTTTAAAATAGCTGGATTGTCCAAAAACCAGTTTATAGGGGCTAATCACCTTACCTTTTAGTGCTCTTACACTAGGCAAATTACTAACAAAAGCCACAAGGCTAGCCCCCCTACTTTTGAGTTAGTCAATACACATACAGGGAGCCTGCAAGTAAACCTGGACTGGATTTCTGCTTAGACTGGAGTCCCAGCACATGGGCTTTCCCTGGCCACATAAACACACCAAACCAGCCTTGCACAAGTGATGGGGGCCAGCACTGGTCACCCCAACACTCAATCTGGTCCAAACATTTATTTTTAAACTATTTTTTCCCGGAAGCGGCATAGTCTTGCTTACCGGGATTCATCTTTCTCTCTTACAGCAAAGAAGCAGAGGCTATCCCAGCATCCCTTGCTGCTGTCCCTGTTGTGCTCTGATGTGCCACTATCACTCACAGGGAGGAATGCTGCAGTAGTGTAACCGTCTGTTTTTTTGCTCCCCGAACAGTAGCTTGTCACTGCTGCAGGAGCTTGGTAAGTGCACTCTGTTGCTTGTTCTTTCCCCCTCCTTGCCTTTATTTTGATCTGTCTTAGCCTTTGTTTTACTTTTGTGCCTGCCCATGCGGTGCCAATATAACCTGGCTCCTTTAAGAGTCCAGGCTATGACATCATGGTTGTTGGGCTGCTAAACCAGGTAATTGTGGGCAGTGGCAGCAGGTCCAGCTCTTCTCTGCTTCACAGCTGAGACCTGGGAAGAGACAATACTGAAACAAAAGAGCAGCATGCTGTCTCTGCCAAGCCCTGCTTTCTGCAGCACAGGCAACTTTTAGTTAATCATTTTTTTAACCTGTTCACACTGTAAAAGAAACATTTCCTTAAATTACTTCTGAGTCTACTCCTTTCACCTTCATCCCATAACACATATTTCTTCTTTCCTTTGAAAGAGGCCTGCCTCCTGTGTATTTTTTTCCCTGGAGGTATTTTGTATATCATTTGTTTTTTTTTTGTTACTGGAGGGTGGGGGGAAGAGGAGTGAGGATGGGTTTTATTCAGTTTGTTTTAATATTTATTTTGGTTCAGTTCATTTGCTAAGATGAAACAAATGTTAAATTTAGCCCCCCTCCAAAATAAACAAACAATGATCCAGAATTAAACCTCTCAAGCCTTCCCCCCTACTGCTAACTAACATCAAGCCCCCAGGTCTCCCAGGACCTCTGCCCCCCTGCAAACCTGCTGGGGCCAAGCCCTGGGAATAGCTTCCCTAAATGCAAATTAAAGCACCCATGTCTCTGATGAGACATGGCCCAGTAATCCTGACCAGGATTTAATTGCGCTTCCTAGATGTCCAGCTCTGTTTATACTCCACCCCAGATTTTGGGAACAGAGCCATCAAACTAACCAGAGGTTCAGGCTCTCTATATACACAGAGGCAGGCTCCAGGAAGCATGAGAACCAGAACCCTGCCCATAACCTGCAAGTGGCACTAAATGTGCTTAGCTAAGTCTGTAGACTTTATCCTGATTCCTGAAACACACTGGGACACTACACCATGCTGTGAAACAACATGCATACTTTTACCTGCATTGAGGAGTCAATTTTCCAAAACAACAATCTAGCCACATAAAATCCTCTTTTACATGGTTCTTTGTATACCTGGTGCAAAGAGCTCCCCGACTCACAGAAAATGAGTCCAATCTCTGGAGGCTAGAATGGCAGACCTGTAGAAGCTGAGGCAGACAGAAAGGTTTATAGGGGAGACCTTCAGAGACATGGGAGCCCAGTCCCAGCTCCAGTCTGGTAGCCCCTGTGCTGCCTTGGAGGAGAAGGCCATCTGGACTGAAAGCATCAACTTGGTGTTGCAGGAAATGATCCCGTAGCTAGGACCTGCTCTCCAGGTGGTGCATTATCCTCTCGTATCGAGGATAGGTCTCCAAGTGCTTGTGCCCAGTAGGGAAGGGTTATGCCAGCCATAATAGCTGGTGATTCGGTGATTAGGAATGTAGAAAGCTGTATGTCTGGTAAACCCAAGGTTTGCTTGGTAACTTGCTTGCCTGGTGTGAAGGTGGCGGCTCTCACGTGGCACCTAGATAGGATTTTAGGCGGTGCTGAGGAAGAGCCAGCTGTCCTGGTACATCTGGGCATCAATGACGTAGGAAGATGTGGGAAGGGGATTCTGGAAGCCAACATTTTGGGGCAGGAGGAGCCTATTCCGGAAGGATGGGCTCCACCTTATCTGAAATGAAACCAAGTTGCTGGCACTAACTTTTAAAAAGGAGATAGAGCAGCTTTTAAACTAGTTCATTGGGAAAAGCCAACAGTCATTCAGCAGCACATGGTTCGGAGGGAGGTGTCTTCAAAGGATACTAAAATAACAGGGGAGTTAGGGCATTCCGACAGAGAGGTCACGATTAAAACATACATTGCCCATTTGCCTATAAGTAAAGAAAAGATTGAGTTAAAAGACTCAAAGCTATCGTTGTCAACTGCTAAGAACTTTGCGGTAGATATTGAGAGGTCAGCCGGCTATGTAAACTGTAAACCGGTTTGATTTGCATCCAATGCAAGAAGATCGGTATATAAAAAACCAAAAATAAATAAATAAATAAATAAATAAATAAATAAATAAATATGTAACCCCCAGCCAGATAACACTTTTCTGGCTAAGTTACAAGGTTATTCAGTGACATGGCTAGGCCGCTGAATATCCGTGTACAAACTGACTTAGCAGGATAAGTGTTATGCAGCTGAATCTAGATGTACTCAATAGCAGGTCTACACTTGGCTGCATAACTTATGTGGCTAAGTCCCAATATCTCTACTTAGCTGAATAAGTTAACCGGTTAAATAGCGCTGCCCAGATCTGCCCATTGCCTGCCCACCTTTTACCCAGCTAACTAGATAGCCGGATAAGTGACTTATCCAGCTACCTAACGGCCGCTGAGCTTGAGTGGATATTCAGCGGCCGCTAGATCGCCGGATAAGTCCTACTTATCCGGCGATCTATGGTTGAATATCAGCCCCTTTGTATATACACATAAAAAATGTACCTTCAAATGTCTGTATGCTAATGCCAGAAGTCTAAAAAGTAAGATGGGAGAGTTAGAATGTATAGCACTGAATGAAGAGGTAGACTTAGCTGGCATTTCAGAGACCTGGTGGAAAAAGAATAACCAGTGGGACAGGGCTACACCAGGGTACAAGTTATAGTGCAATGATAGTGTAGATCAATTTGGTGGGAGGAAGGGATCACTTTATGTTAGGGATGGCATAGAGTCCAGCAGGATAAAGATCCTGCAGGAGACTAAATGCACAGTAAAATCTTTATGGATGGAAATTCCATGTTTGATGGGGAAAAGTGTAGTGGGGGGGGGGGGGGGGGGGGGGGGGGGGAAGGCTATGCTAAAGTCCATGTTGCCAAAATGAACAGAGGGCTGATGAGATGCTAATGGAAATTAGGGAACCTACCACATTTGGCAGCACAGTAATAATGAGAGATTTCAGTTTCTCCAGTATTGACTGGGTAAATGTAACATGCTAGGAAATAAAGTTTCTAGATGAAATAAATGATTGCTTCATGTAGGAGCTGATCTGGGAACCAATGAGCAGGAGAGCCATTTTAGATCTAATTCTTAGTGGAAAGTAGAATTTGGTGCGAGAGGTAACAGTAGTGGGGCCGCTAGGCAATAGTGATTTTAAAGGAGGTAGGGAGGGAGGGAGGGAGAGTGAGCTTTGGGTCTGGCCCTGGGCAGCCCTCAGCACAGGGCCAGCTCTGAGCAGGTCCCAACACGGGGTAAGCCTTGGTGCCAGGCTGACCCAGGACATGCGCTGGGTTGGATCAGACTCCGGTGCTGGGTAGGCCTTGGCACCAGGCTAACTTGAGGCAGTTTCAGTGTTGTACAGCCTTCAGCGCCAGGCTGCATCTGGCATCACCTCACTCATCGTACCCGTTTCCAGATTATTTATATATATATTAAAAGCCCCTGGTCCAAGTACAGATGCCTGAGACACTCCACTGCTTACCTTTTTCCAGTGAGAAAACTGATTACTCTGTTTTCTACCTTTTAACTAATTTGAAATCCACAACAAGACATTGCCTCCTATCCCAGGACATGCTGCCTTTTCAAAACCAAAGGGGAATCCACAAGGCAAAAATGGTGCCCTGGCTCTAAGTGCTAGAGGGCCCTACCATTGCTAGCTTCCACATGGGGGAGCTGCACTCAGAAAAGGTTATCAATATGTGTCTCTTCACGCCAATTGGTATATTCTTTTATGTAACTCTAGTACGGGAACTAACAGGAACCCTACATTTTAATAAATAAAAAAGGGTGAATAAACGGAGTGGCATAAAATTTAAAGGAAACAAAATGGTATATTCATATACAAGAACCACTGTTACTTATTCCACTGTTACTGAATTGGGACAAGTGTAGCACTTGTCCCAATTCAGTCCTGGGCACAAGGGCTCTCAGGGATGCTCACAATCTAAGGCCCCATGACCTTCCTAGGATGCCCACACAGGGAGAGAAAAAAAAATCTTTTCAAGGTCCTTAGGGTTTCTGCTCACTGTGGCTCTTCTTCCCAACAGCCCAGTAAAAGTAAAAAATCATTACACTGCACACCAAAACTGTTGTTAAAAATAAAAGCCTTAACTGGCCCTGATAGCAGAAACAAAAACAGTTTAAATAATGATGCACCAGTTGACAAATAGCAAAATCTAAAAGTAGAAAAATCAAATTTCAGTCTTTTTCAAAAGCACTCTGCTGAACTTGCAGGCAAGCCACCTGTAAGGGATATGAACCCTCCTCCCTTAGATATCCCCAGGCACCATTTCTGTACCGCAGCTCTCTTTACAGTTTCTCTAGCTTATCTTATTTGGCTGATGTCTGAAAGTCAGGAATGTCCTTGGGATCCTTTATCAGCTGGGCAGCCCTTCTCCTTGCAAGCTTCCATCAAAGACAATCCTTTCTGGCACACACCTCTCCAATAACTCTCTCAGGAACAAGATGAGGTACAGCATGTTCGCTGATCTCTTCTCCCAAACATTCTTCATTCCAGCCAAAGCCCTTGGTAGCCCAGTCTGGCCCCAGTCATATTTCTGGACAGGATCACTTCTTCTTCCTCTCTTGAAAGTCTGGGCAATCTGTCTTTAAGCCCCCAACCAATCTCTCAAAGCATGGATAATTCGGTTTCTCAGTATTCCTCCACTGGGAGAAAGCACTATCTTGGACCTTTCCTGTGGAGGGAGCAGGCCCTAGCAATAACCCTCAGTTGAAGAGATGGGCACCCTCAGACTGCAGGCTGCAAACTGACTTCTCCCGATTCCAACCTCTCAGGAACCCTGCTACTTACTTACTCAGACTCCAGCTCCTCCTGTATCATATGGGTGCACTGCTGAATATCCCGACTACGTTAACTGGGCATGTTTATCCGGCTAACTTGTGTAGCCAGGTATTGTCTCAGTATATCTACCTCTTACTCATAGTGTAACCAACAGGGGTAAATTCTAAGAGCTCGGCGCACGCCAAAGCCGGGAGATCCGTGCCACCCGGATTTTATAAAAACATGTGAGTATGTTCGTATCTTATGGTACATGCACAAACATTTTTTTGGTAAAAAGGGGTGGAGTCTCGGCAAGGCATGGGCGTACCTGGATGTTAGCACTGAAACAGCGCATAACTATTTAAACGCACAAGCGCGCGCCGGGGTCTCCATCCGCATATCTTTACTTCTGCTATGGATACGTGTAACTAATATAATAATAAAAAAAAAAAATGAGGCTAGTTAGCGAGGCTTGAAGATTTGAGGTTAAAAGTGTAAAAGGAAGGCAGGTTAAATAGGGGAGTTAGGAAGTCCTAGCCTTTATCTGGGTGAACTGAGAACAGACTGGGGAGACTGGTAATTGCATCGGCGCGCGTATCTAATAAAATCCCCCCCACTTACGCGGTAGAGCTGGTATTTGCACGCACATGTGCATGCCTCTATAAAATTGTGCGTATATGTATGCGTGCACTGCTGATTTTAGACCATGTAAGCACTCATCATGTATGTTATAAAATGGCCATGTCCTCCTGCACAGCTGTTTGAAAGTTACCGTTCTTATGTATAACTAGATGTTAATAAAAACAATAATTAATAAAATGGATACAAAAATATAGACAAAATGGTTAACAATATTAAAATTGAAATGAATATATCAGTTGAATAAACTAAAACAAATTGTTTATGTAATATATGGATGAGTGTAATACAGTATCGGGTTAATTTTCAAATCCCGGCGTGCGCAAATACCGAGAGGTACATGTATGGCCAAGCGCATTTTGAAAAGGGAAGGGAAGGGGGGTTGGCCGGGACAGCGCCATTAGGTGAAGCGCACGCTGGTGAAAGTTACCGGTGAAGTGCGCGCTGGCAGGTGGCCTGCGCATACAATTTACTGCTGCTCCATTGAGCAGGCAAGTTCTAAACAAAAACAAAAAAAAAATAGAATAGATAGGTGGGGATTAGGGGTTGGGGTGGAGAGGGGAAAAGGGAGGAAGGGTAGCTAGGGGGTTAGGAAAGTTCCCTCCCAGTCCACTTCTTTATTGGAGCACACATGTGCACGCGGGTATCTGATGTTATAACATTCGCGTGTCGATGTGCGCATCTTATAAAATTGGCGCGTCCACGTGCATGTGCCGGGAACCGCATGCACATGGATGCCCGCGTGGCTCTTTTAAAATTTACCCCTATATGAATTTCAATAGAATAGTCTGTATAGTGTAAAAACTATAAAAAGCAAAATGAAAAATGAAAAATAAGGAAAGGGTTAGCCTTAAATAGATCCATTTGGCAATGACCCTGCCAAAAGGCTAAATAATCACATAAACATGGATATTTGCAGGTCAGTGAGCAGGAAAGCCACCTGGTTATTCTGATAAATCTGCCACTGAATATACCAGGCTAAAGTTGTCCAGAAAAAGCATTTGAACATCAGCATAATAGAAAATAAACCCTATAAAGAAGATAGAGAACAAAAAAGACAAAAGTTATTTGGTGTGCTTAAAACTATGTACCTGATTCACTAAGGGTTTTTTCCCCTAGATACAAAATGGAAGAAAAGCCTTAAAGAATCTGGTTCATATTTGCAAAGTCCTGCATAGCTTTTAACTTCTAATCAGGAATAGAAAAAAATCTAGAGATCAATAGTCAAAAATCATTTAGAAGCATAACTGATAAGTTATATGTCTAAATGGCTAGCTAGCTACATTTAAAGCTGTATACAGCTGTATACAGGGTGCACAGCTAAATTATGCAGCTAGAATTTAACTGCATAAGTCAGGGGTTCCAGGGACAGAATGTTGGGAATTATTAGAAAAGGAATGATGAATAAAACAGAAAATGTCATAATGCCTCTGTATCGCTCCATGGTGAGACCGCACCTTGAATACTGTGTACAATTCTGGTCGCCGCATCTCAAAAAAGATATAATTGCGATGGAGAAGGTACAGAGAAGGGCTACCAAAATGATAAGGGGAATGGAACAACTCCCCTATGAGGAAAGACTAAAGAGGTTAGGACTTTTCAGCTTGGAGAAGAGACGACTGAAGGGGGATATGATAGAGGTGTTTAAAATCATGAGAGGTCTAGAACGGGTAGATGTGAATCAGTTATTTACTCTTTTGGATAATAGAAAGACTAGGGGACACTCCATGAAGTTAGCATGGGGCACATTTAAAACTAATCGGAGAAAGTTCTTTTTTACTCAACGCACAATTAAACTCTGGAATTTGTTGCCAGAGAATGTGGTTCGTGCAGTTAGTATAGCTGTGTTTAAAAAAGGATTGGATAAGTTCTTGGAGGAGAAGTCCATTACCTGCTATTAAGTTCACTTAGGGAATAGCCACTGCCATTAGCAGTGGTTACATGGAATGGACTTGGTTTTTGGGTACTTGCCAGGTTCTTGTGGCCTGGATTGGCCACTGTTGGAAACAGGATGCTGGGCTTGGTGGACCCTTGGTCTGACCCAATATGGCATGTTCTTATGTTCTTATGACCTCAGACTGGTGAGCGACGACCCTCTGGCACTCGACCCAGGACTCCTTCTGGACTACCGTCTCCAAGGGCCCACCTAAGTCCCTACGGGCTCCTCCCGGGGGGACCGCGGGCTTCCAGGGTGAAGCTCCAGTCAGCCCTTGCACCAACACCCTGACCTCTCAAAGGTCCACCTAAGTCCCAGCAGTCTGGGTCCCTACGGGCTCCTCCTGGGGGGATCACAGGCTTCCAGTGGTGAAGACACAGCGCCTCTTCCCGTCTCTTCGTCCGCCTCTGCAGTCGTCTCAGTCCTCAGTGCCAAGGGTCACCTGGTCCTGTCTTCCGCTCTGCCTCGCCACCCGACGAGAGAAGCTACGGATCCTCCGAAAGGTATACCATCCTCCCGTCGGCCAAGGGTTCACAAGTCTGAGCATAACACAAAGAGCTGTCCTAAAGTTAGGCCGCTATAGTTAACCAGCTAACTTTAAGATAGCCAGCTATTTTCAGTATTGTGGTTTTACTATTGAATATACCTCAAAGGTTTGCTGGATACATTTATCTGGTTAACTTTGCTAGCCAGACTGTGTCTGAATATGGATCTCCTAATTTCTACCATCAGATATTGAAACAACTAAAGCTGGAAAAAAGTTTCATCAATTTCACCATTCATCAGTAAAGTTATGTTGGAAATATCCAATGTTTCCAGTGTGATTATTGCTGCTGTGATCGTTAGTGCTGTTTACAAAAGACTTTACCTCAGGAATTCCTGAAAGCAATGCACAGGGCCTAGAACAAAATTCTTTCTCCCACTCAGGGAATCATAGACACTCAAAGCATATAACAACTTGGGAAGAGTTTGAAATTTGCAGACTATTTTAGGTGTGATTCCTGGGGCCTTTATCCAGGACTATCAACCTAGGATTTGCATAAGGTCCCGCCCCTTATGGCTGAGGACTTGCATATTTCTGTTGTTGTGGAAGATAGCATTCAATTTGTGGCAGATTTTCTCCCATATCTGCTCTTTTTGAAAAGCTCCCACTTTTCTTGAGACCTTCCCATACAGCATGTTCTGAACTTTCATCCCTTTCCTAACAAAAAGGTCCACCTCCTAGGGCTGGAAGTTTGGCTTTCTCAGCAGAAGTCCTTTTCTGCTAGGCATACTGCTGTTTGAGGAAAGGCAATGAGACCTGAGATTAAATACCCTCATATACACCTAATGGATGAGCAATCATACATATATGGGGTTTGGAATTAAGTGCCATAAATTAAATTATGTAATTTTATAAAATAGAAAGTAATAGTTTACATGGAACCTGTATATACATTCTTTTTTCAGATGTGCACGTGCATATTGTCCCATTTTTTGTGTATGCTTAATATCTTCTATATATGTTTGCATGGAGTTGGCCTCTGTGTAAGATAATTTGTGCGAGGAATCCAAGATGTGTGGATGATGACTTCATTATCTGAAACCTTTTCCAATAATACATAGGCCCAAGTTTTTCACCTCTATAGCAGGTATTTTAGTAGAGATAGAGTGGCCCTTCATTCACCATAATTTACTTATCTGAGTTTTCTTCTGGCCCATTAGAAGACTTCAGAATGCTTTTGTCTTGAAAGTTACTGTAGCTCTGTTTTCTACATCCACTATTGATATTAATGGATTTGTCTGTATGGGAAGCTGGTATGGGTACAGCTATTTCAGGTGATTTCATTTAGACTTTAAAGGACAGCTTTGTGTGGGTCCTTTTCCACTATAGGGGATCAGATGTGTGAGGTGACAAGATAATGGCTAACTCTAAGAGTCACAGATAGCTCACAGCTTTGCATTTATGAGGAAGCCTCCACCTATTCCTTTTGCCTATATGTCCTGTAACAGACTTGAGCAATTGGGGAGATGTTGTAAGGGCTACCAAACTTCCATTGGCATGTGGAGCTCTGACTTATACATTGGAAATACATAGAAAGGAATTATAGCTGCAAGCTGATATAGCAGAAAGCTATACCACCTACCTGGGTGGTGAGCCAATGTATTCAGAGTGATGGTGAGGATTGGTCCCCCATTAACGTGTGCTGTCTTTTTAACTCCAGGTTTGCTATAGCTACCATAATGTAAGACTGGATTTTGGACATATTGATTTCCTTTGCATTATCAGTATTTGGGAGATAGAGGTGGATGATTAGAACTTGATGCAGACAGCTTCCTTTGAAAAGAGCACCTACCTGCACATTTTATGACACCTCCTCTCTGCTGGAAGGTCTCTTGTTGGTGGAAACACCAGTTTTTTCCCAGTACCTTGTCTTCCCATTGTGTGATGGTAGCTGTGGTATTGCAGCCAAAATGTAACCCTCTAAAGGCTGTCCCTCTGTTTGTGACCTACCTTCACACACATTTCTGGCACTTACAGGAAGTATGACTTAGTTTTATGACTATTACAGCAGGGACACTCAGGGGAGTTTTGCTTAGATCTAACCCACTTATATTCAGGATCTGAACTGAGGCTGCTGACAGAGTAGGCGAGAGGAGGATAGAGATTATTGGAATAAGCAGGATGCATAGCTACATGCAGGCTAGTGTGTGAGTACAGTAGACTGCTCTGAACTGGTCTTGACTCTGAGGTGACATGGCACAGTAGTGTGCTGTGGAGCATCTTGAAAACTATATGTATGTTTCATTTATGGGAGGACTAGAGGCAAAGGGATGTGATCCATGCAGTGGAACACTCATCCACAATAAGAGCTGCAAGGCATATATAGATTCAGACAGAAATGGAGGCTTTTGTATGACTGACCTGTACAGCATGGTGACTACTTAATGTTTGCGGCTCAGAGCTAGGCCCTGTTGCAGGGTGCTTTTTTGGGAGTCTGCCTTGAGTTCTAATGCCTCTGTGGTCATGATGCTTCCATTAGGCAAAGGGATCTTGTTGGAACGGAGGTAGTTTCCCTGTTTTGAGTTTTTAGAGTTCTCGTTGGCATCCTAATAACATATTGTTGGCCTGTGACTGCTGTTAGATAGTGCCTCATGGCAAGGCCTGCCATGACCCAGGGGTTGTGCATTAGCCAGCATTCCGCTGGATGCCTGTGAGATCTGGATAGGTGGTGATTTATGTGCAGAAGAGATACTTAAAGCAGCTGACTATGACAAGACTTTGACTGGCAGGCTGAGCTATAATCAGGTATGTGATGAAGGCTATACCTAGAAAGACAATGGCAACACCTTCCTGATGGGCATTATATGAACTTCTGTCCCTGCTCCAGCCATTCCCCTCTAAGTAACGCAGCTCCCGGGCCTTCTTCTTGAGGTCTTCAATCTGTACATACAAGAAGTTTGCATGATATGTAATGCTGGTTCCTTGACATCCATGATGGCATCATAAAATATGATCAAAAATGCTGAATGAAAATATTCTTAATCCTATAATATAATATTCACCAGCACAGTAACTTATTTCATAACATTCTACATTTATTCTCGGGACAATCATTATCAGGATTACTCCAATCTTAGATAGTCAATGAACATTATAATCATCATCCTTTTTTCAAAATTTGATTTTAAACTTTGTATTTTGAAATAAAGTACAAAATGTACACTTTAATTACTTTCCTTAACTGAGTCTTTCAACAACCACACCTGAAACTGCTGTGTTTTGCCTTCGCATCGAGCTGCCAAACAATATGTAATGATCCTGTCCTAGTTCACAGAGCAAAGTGTGACTTCTTTATCTTTGCTGTACAAAATGGAGACAATTCTTGTAGCATTTCAAAAAACTACAAGTCCACAAACATCCAATCACTTCACAGCTCTATCAGCTTTCTAATAGAAGCCTTATGAATTTATTATTCCACCAATCCTATGCAGATTTCAAAATTTACCAATCATTTTTTCTTTACTAATGTATTCAGAAGCTTCCACCAGTCAACATATATCTTCATGCTGAAGAGTTACACTCTAGTTCCCGATTCATTCTATGTGGTTCTCTAGTTTATAATTTAAAAAGCCATGATTATTGTTTATAATGTAATACTCAATGAATGTCCTCTTCTTGCCAGTGTTGTTTCAATTGTTCCAAAATTAACTACCATAATTGTTCTAATTTCATTTGTTTCTGAAAACAATGTTTAACCGTCGGAGCCTCCATACACTGATTGTTGAAACAATTACGACGTCCCATGAGGCGCGTTTGGACCATTCTCCTAGTGCATCCCACATTCAGTAGTGGAAAGGGACATATTATTATATATATGGCATGTTTTGAAATACAGTTAGTAGCTCAATGTAAAATAAAAGCCTCTTGGGAAACTGGATACTGCCACTCCCTCTCCTTGAACTGCTTGTGAACAAATAGAGCAATTCCCACACTGATAATTTCCTTTTTTAAACATTTGTATTTCATCTTGAAACGTTTCTAATAGAGCTGAATGAACCAATCTATCTGTAATATCTTTGGCCCGAGATTAGATGTACATGGAGGCTATACATGCTAACAGAGATTTATTATTAACAAAACAACAGAAGACCATAGAAGATAGACAGACTGACATGTGTGTTTAAGTTTACTGATAGATGCGATTCGATCCATAGGATAATTTTGAAACACTGGCCAATTTTGACTTTACCTTACTTTTCATTTTACTTTTCATAGTTTTTATTCTATACAGACCATCTTACTGAAATTCATATATTACATACCCCATTTATACATTACATAAAGTCCTTAGTTGATTCTACTGATATATGGGACTTTAGTTTTTAATTTCTTGAATTCATTCTTTAATATTTATTTTTGTACTAGTTTCATTAGTTACTGGTTTTTGAAATTGGGTTATAAATTGGTTTCACTGTATAGTTATTAAAATTGTTTAAGGATATGCAATATTAGTTCTTGAATATGCATATGAATATAACCTGAGCCACTTTACCAGTTTGTTTCCTTTAACATTTCTGTCACTCTCCTTTTTTCAAAACCAAGACATAATTTACTGACAATTCAAACATTTTCAGCTTGTGATCAAGGTTTTTTTTTTTTTTGTAGTGGTGATATATGCTAGCTAAAAATGTTTCAACTAATCCCTTAGCTTCATATGAAAATATATTTTTTTAACATGATGCTTATACAAAGGATGGGGGAACTGCCATGGGTTTAATTAAGTACATCCAAAGATGCTTAACGTGGTTCACATTTTCAGTGTCACCATTGATGAAGTCAACTTGGCAATCAGAACACTAAAATCTCTTCTTCCTTTGCTCTTGTTGAGCTGTCTCTGAACCACTAACTTGAATACTCCTTTGACATCTTGAAGCTGTAAGAAGGATGCCAAAAGTTGATTAGATTGTAAGCTCCATTGAGCAAGGACTGTTTCTTATGTGTTGTTTGTATAGGGCTGCATATGTCAAGTAGTGCTATAGGAGTGTTTAGTAGTTGTAGTGGTAAGGTTAGGTGGACGAGCTTTTAAATTCATGAGAAATCGTCCAGCTCATCCCTTGCCTAGTAAGCCAGCATGCAATTTAAAAGCAAAGCAAGTTGTCAATTCCCAGGCAGCTCAGAAACTCTAACTTTCCATCCAAACCTGGTTAGAATGGAAAAAGAAACAAAACTTCAAGGAAAAAGAACAGCCTCTTCAGAACTGGCATCCATACCTTGTTTATGGTTGTATTCTTCTACCTCTTTGTACCTTTTCCAGTGAAACAAAATAAGATCAAGGTTTCCTCATGCAGCTTCTGAAGGTTTATTAGATAGCAGGTGCTCTTTTAAATATGGCAATGCATCTTGCTTCTGTTTTATATCAACCTGTAATTAGAGGCTGACTTTTAATCCTGTCTTTTCATGAGATTAACAGAATAATAAATAAACAGTCTAAGTTCAACCATATAATTTCAGTTGGGTAATATGAAGAAAAAAACTGGCTAGCAGCAGCATATTCATGCATCCAGAACTCTAATTACTCAGTTTAACAAATCCAAACAGATATCATAAATTCAGCTCTGTGTTTCATAACTTCTGATAACACATGTAACTATTACTACTACTACTACTACTACTATAGAAACGATAGGCCCAACACATCTATTTTTATCTAAATCAATAACTTTTGAAGTATTACAAGTGATTTTTATACTTTTCCTAAACCTTTTAGAGGGCTGTGGCCACCTCCTGCCAGAGTGCTGCAGTCTGCAGGTTTCAGCTGGCACTTCCATGCAGTATTTACACGCTACAATGGCATGCCAGAGATCTAGAATCACTACTATAGTATAGAGGAAGCCTTAGCAGAGCTCATTTTGTTTCAGTTCTGCTAATCACCAATGGGATGTTGAGGCTTTGAATTTTCATTCTCACTTACTTAAAACTTCATAGGATGAATCCCTTTAGACATTTATTCAATTATTTATTTTGTAATTCTTGTAGGCAAAAATTTTGCAACCTATTTAGGGAAGTCTGCCTGCATACATTAAGTCATCATATATTATTTTTCTGACTTTCATTACTCATGTAGCATTATGAAAGTATTTTCAATCTATTTATAGATATATTGAATATATTCTATTTTTTGGCATGTCAAGTATTCTTCATTAGAAATATTCATAATAATCTTTAGAAATACAAGTAGCTAAGATCATTCAAAGGCATGACTTTCGGCATGCTTTCCAATATAGTTTTGTGGAAGGAATGTGTGAGGGTGAGGTGTGTGGGGTGGGATGGATTTGGAAGGAATTTGTTGTGGGTTGTGTTTAGGGGCTACAGGATGTATGTGTATATAGTGTGAGATGTTTGTGTGAGGAGATGTGTGTATGTGCATGGGTGGGTAGAGAGTGTGAATGTATGTAGGGGGAGGTATGTGTGAGTAGCTGTGAGGGTGTGTGTTTGATGATGATGAGGAGTGTTTGATGGCATGGGAGGTGTTTTTGGGGATACGTGTATATGTGTGTATGTGGTGGGTATAGGGTGTGTAGGTGGGAGAATGGGTGTGTGTGGGATGTGTTTGGGTGGGTAGGGGTTGTTTTGGAGTTGTTTTGGGATGGTTCTAGGGGTTGTCTTTGGGAGTATGGCTGTGAGAGGTATGGTTTTGGGGTTGTGGTTGAGGTAGGTATGTGCGTGGGGAGGTTGTGCATGTGGGTGTGTATTTGGAGTGTATGTGTGAACTAAGAAGTGTGAGAGGAAGGAACTTGGAAGGCACCTTTGGCATAATTTTTCACCAAATGTGTCAGTTATTTTCCCTGTCTTTAGGGGAGGATGTAGGTGTGGATGTGTGCTAGGGACAGGTCCATGTGTAGGATGGGTGTAGGGGAATGGAAGCTTGTGGGAAGTGTATGTTTATGTCTGCGTGGGTAGGGGGTTGTTTGTGGAAAGATTGTTGGTTATGTGCTTTTTGGAGATATCACTTTGCATGTGTGTAGGTAGGGAATAGCTGTGAGAGTATATTTGTGGGGTGAATATGTAGGTGGGTACAGAGTTGTATGTGGTTTATGGGGGTTTGAAAATATGAGGGAAGTGTGTGTGGGGGGGAAATTGTTTGGGGGCATAGGAGTGTGTATTTGGTGAGATGTAAGTGGGATTGTATGTAGGTGTGAATGAATGGGAGGTTATGTATGGAAATGGGTAGAGGCTTATGGGATAGTCTGTGGGGGGCTGGGTGTGTAGGGGTTGTGAACTGTGTGATATTTTTGCTGGTATGTCTGTGAATAACTGGGGTGTGTGGTTATGGGGTTGGGGCAGATGTGTGGGATGTATGGGTGAATTGAGAAGTGTGGAAGGAGGTGGCTTTGACGGCAATGTTTGGCTCTATCCTTCACCAGCTGCATCAGTTATTTTCCTTGGCTCTATGGGGGTGGTAGGGACAGGTGTGTATGTGTGGGGGTGTATAGTGGTTGTATGTTTGCTTTCTGAGTGCAGGTAGGTGTGTGTGCAGGGCTTTGGTGTGTGTGTGTGTGTGAAGTGAAATGGGGTGGTACTGTTTGGAGATGTGTGGGGTATATGTGTGTGAGAGATTTTGGAAGCAGGAGAGTATCTTTCAAGGTGACTTTGGTGCCATGCATTGTCAGTTGCTTCATTTATTTTTCCCTTTCTCTGCCTTCCTGTGTTGCTCTGGAGCAGGGGGAGGGAAGGCGAGGGCTTTTGGAACTGAGCTCTGGTCAACAGTCTGCAACCTCTGTTTCCCATAGAAAACAATGGGATCTTATTGATGGCACTGTTCTTGACTTGAGATATTCCCATTTTCTTCTTGCATGCCAAATTTGGTGACATTGTGTCCATTTTTTTGGAGAGGCATAGTGCCTATGGGCAGTTGGACATACAGATATTGATCCCTTTCATATAATTCTTTCCAATGTTCCACATGTTGGAAAGTATTAAAAAAAAACCCCAGTAATATTAAATTCAACCAACCAGCTACAGATTGCTTTGAACACAAAAATGACAGCCTGGAAGCTAAATAATGGACTCTAGGGAGGATGGACTTTAGGTTCTACACCTCAAAGAGACTCCTCAGGACAGACTGGCCAAACTTACTGACATGTTGAGAGTCCCTGACAAACAATGATGACCCGTGAAGAATGTATGGAGAGAACTCCACGTCGCAGTCTTAGCAGATCTCCCCTATCGAGGCCAAACTTAAGGTGGGCTATTGATGCCGCCATGACTCTGAGCCTGTGAGTTTTGACACGTCCCACCATATTCAGGCATGCCGGGGCCTAACAGAAGGAGCTATAGTCTGCTAGCTGTTTAGAAAAGGTGCACTTGGCAATGGCAGTTCCAGGTTTGTTGGAATCAAAAAATAACAAAAGGCTGGGTGGAATTTCTAAGGGCTTCAATATGTTCCAGATAGATGTCTAAGACTCTCTTGCAATCCTAGCTGTCTAATGCTTACATAAGAAATGTAGGAAATGCCATACTGGGCCAGATCAAAGGTCTATCAATCCCAGCATCCTATCTCCGACAGTGGCCAGTCCAGGTGACAGGTACCCAACTGATTCACTTTTGTGGACCTGTGGCCTTGGAAAGAATATTGGAAGGAGGACTGGCTGGTAAAGATGAAAGTCCAAAAATATCTTCGGCTTGAACTTAGGATATATGTGCAGAACTACTCTGTTGCTTAAAGGATTAGAGGATAACTTTCAAACAAATGTGAATAGATGGCACATATGTGCGTATATAGCTGCAAGCATCTATATATAAGTATTTTGTATAAAATAATCGTATCTCTGGGAATCCAAGATGGTGCTGTGAAGGAGAGGCGTAGAGGAAGCTCTCTCCTGCTTGTATTACAGTTTCTTACCCCTTCAGCGATTTTTCCTCAAAATGATGCCACACACCAAAAGAAAGGGGAAACTGAGAGAAACGCTTTCTTCTTTGCCTGCAATGCAACAGAAAATTGAGAGCTGCTTCTCAGCTGAACCCGGAAGGACCCCAGCAGGAAGCGTTAAGATGCCGACAAGGGAGCTAATGTCGGCGTCTGTGGCTTCATCGACAGCCTTGAGTCTTGTGGTGCCAGTTTCCCCCTCCCCACCCTTCAGGGAGGAGGAATATCCTAGTGGTTAGAGCAGTGGCTGTGAACCAGGAGACCAGCGTTTGAGTCCTGCTGTTGCTCCTTGTGACCTTGGGCAAGTCACTTTACCCTCCATTGCCTCAGGTACAAAGCTTAGATTGTAAGCCCTCTGGGGATAGAGAACTACCTACAGTACCTGAATGTAAACTGATGTGATATCTCAGATCGAATGTCTGCAAATAAAAAATAATAAATAAATAAAAATAAAACTTATGGAGAGACCCAGCCCAGGGAAAGTGTGATAGCGGTTGCAGAGAAGATGGGATCCCCGACTGAAATAACAAAGCAAGAAGTAAGTGGGAAATTTGACATCATCCCCCTTAGTAAAGGATCCCTGGGCTGTGAGGAAGGATGCCATTAGGTTATTCTGGTGTCGACTTCCCGGGTGAAAGGAGATATTCCCAGTACTCACAGGACTGTGACAAATACTGGGAATATAATTATGGCGAATGGTGCTACAGGAAATATAATTTCAAAGCCTGCAGTGATAACACTGGACTCAGTCTGGATGGCATTAATCTCTTATGAACAATCGATAGTGTCATTGATAACAGCGGTGGCTGATATTAATAAACAAACTCAGACTTTGGAACAACAGACTGAGTTACATACAGTTAAGCTGCAGGAAATGGAGCAAAAAGTGACTGAGATACAAAAGGTACAATCTGGTCTAATTCAAGGGGAAAATCTACAGAAAAGGAAAATGGAGAAACTAGAAAATGAGATCAGATACCTGAAATTGAGGGTATTAACCTTCCCTCAAATACAATACCTTTCACCACATGATCAATTTAGGAAATATTTACAAGGAACGTTAAAAATAGAACAGAATGCTTTACCACCTTTAGCAAAGGTCTACTATGTATCCTTTAATAAAGAAGAAGAGCTACCACTACGGGAACATACAGATGTGGCAGAACCGCAAGAATGTCAGGCCCTGAATATCAACTTTATTGGAACAATCATTAGGGGAAGAACAAGTACTTAAGCGTGGAACATTATTAGTGAGATTCATATTTCCTTCTGATCGAGATCTAGTATTAAAATTGTATTTATGAAATAGGAAATTTATTATGACCAAAAAATCTGGCTATTTCCGGATGTTGTTAAAAGTACACAACAGAGAAGAAGAGAATTTTTGAGTCTTGTCCCTAAGGCGAGACAAGTTGGTGCATAGATCACTGTAAGACCCCTGCAAGTGCATTATGAGGGTTAATAATGCAAAGTACATATATTATGAACCTTTAGACCTCAAGTCATTTTTGAACGCTAAAGTTTTATTAGGGAGCACCAATAGCTAAGGGGTTTTCGCATTAAACGTAGTTACGGGTTACTCTCCTTATTTCTTTACTATATGCCTTGTGAGCTCCTTTACATTGAATTTGATTTCTCCCCCAATTGCAATGTGCAAGGGTTTTGAGAATTATATGCTTTGTGTTTTTCTTTTTATTTTACCGACCAGGATATAGATATTTAATGTAATATTGATGTTTAAGCCAGGAAGTATGTCTGGTTAAAATGTATACTTGATTTATGTTTGTAACCTTGGTTGGTTTTGTATCGATCAATACTCTTTATTGACAAGTTTAAATACTGTCTAAAATTGAAAATTAATAAAGAATAAATAAAAAAAATAATAATTGTATCTCTACCCCATAACATACGCACATATATAGGCTTACGTGTGAATATATGCAATATATTGAAACCACATATATCAATGCACTGAATGTGTGTACTTTTCCTATTTATTTTAAAAATATACACATGTATATTTTATATACAGAAGTAAGTAGAATTTATTCGACTAAGTCCCAATTTATGCAAATGAGTCAGCCGATTTTAAAGCATGCGCACATAAATGAAATTAATCAGTTTACCAATTAGTCCGCCAGCTCACCCAGTCCTCCAAAGTAAGAGCCGTGGCCTAGTCTTGAGAGCGATGTGACCTAGGCCCGAGTGCAACACCTCAGCCAAGACCCAAAAAAGGTCAACGCCTTGGCCTCAGCCTAGGCTGGAGCCTGGACCCAGGCCCGCCATCGCGACCCTCCCCGGAGGCCGGGTCCTGACGCCTGGGCCTCAGCCTAGGCCAGAGCCTGGACCCAGGCCCGCCATCGCGACCCTCCCCGGAGGCCGGGTCCTGACGCCTGGGCCTCAGCCTAGGCCAGAGCCTGGACCCAGGCCCGCCATCGCGACCCTCCCCGGAAGCCGGGTCCTGACGCCTGGGCCTCAGCCTAGGCCAGAGCCTGGACCCAGGCCCACTGCTAAGATCAGGCCTAGAGGCCAGGTCCCAATGCTGGGGCCTTCAGCCCAGACCCAGGCCCGGGGTCTGGGCTGAAGGCCGGGTCCTGAGGCCTGGGCCCGGAACCCAGGCCTCACAGCTGCTCCATCATCATCCTCTTCTCTTCTGATGCCATCCACTGGGGTTGTGCCAGTATTAATTAACTCCAGTGTATTCACCCAAACTTTCAAACAAATGCGAGCAGGTAGCATATATGTGAGTATATGGCTGCAAGCAGTTATATGCAAGTATTTTGTAATCTGCACTTATGATATACGCACATTTTATAAAAGAATTGTATCTCTACCCTGTAACATATGCACGCTTTGGAGGCTTATGTGTGCATACACGCGATGTATTGAAACCACGCGTGTACTTTTCCTACCTATTTTAAAAATATAAGCATGTATATTTTACATTCAAAAGTAAGTAGGATTTATTCACCTAAGTCCCGATTTATGCATATGAGTCAGCCAATTTTAAAGCATGCGCATATACATGAAATTAACCAGTTTACCAATTATTTATTTATTTATTAGATTTTTTATAGACCGTCGTTTGGACTAGCCGTCACAACAGTTTACAACATTTCAGAAATAAATAACATCCAGTAAAATATATCAAACCATAAAATGAAATGTAATCATAAAACAAGATAATGAAATATAAAATAGAATAATACAAAATTCATAGTCATAAATACAGTTAATAAAACAATAAAAATATAAAAATTGTAAACATATAAAAGTACTCTGTAAAAAAACTGAAGTAAGATAAAATATGATTGGAAGCTAAAATTGAACCAATGCCTGTGTTGCAAGCCTGCTCAAATAGCCAAGTTTTTAGTGCTTTTTTAAATGACTTGAATTCTGCTTGCAGTCTTAAATCCACTGGTAAAGCGTTCCATAGTTTAGGTCCCGCAAGTGAAATCGCTCTCTCTCTCTAACCTGGGTGAGTCGTGCTGTGGTAACTGAAGGAATTGAAAGTAAACCTTTATTAGCATATCTTAGGTTTCGCTGCGGAGTGTGTAAAGGAATAACAGCATTCATCCAGTCTACTCGCTCGCCATAAATTGCTTTATGCAGGATACAAAAGTGCTTTATATTGAATTCGGTATTCAATGGGCAGCTAATGCAGAGATTTCAAGATAGGGGTGATATGTGTTTTTTCTCTACAACCCGTGAGCACTCTAGCAGCTGCATTTTGCAGAATCTGGAGAGGAAGAATAGTGGATTATGGCAGGCCAAGAATAATGGGCCGCATTTTAAAAGGGTTACGCACATAAGGTATGCGCGTAACCCTTTTAAAACCCCCCTGCGTGCGCCGAGCCTATTTTGCATAGGCTCGGTGGCGCGCACAAGCCCCGGGACACACATAAGTCCTGGGGCTTGCAAAAAGGGGTGGTCAGGGGCATGGCCAGGGGGCACGGTTTCGGATCGGGGGAGTGTTTGGGGGCGTGTGGGTGGTCTGGGGGTGTGGCCGAGTGCCTCGACACAGCGGCCTGTGTCGGGGCCTGCCGTGCCGGCGCGCGTAAGTTACTACTGCCCGGAGGCAGTAGTAACTTTTCAGATAAAGGTAGGGGGGGGTCTAGATAGGGCCGGGGGTGGGTTAGGTAGGGGAAGGGAGGAAAAGGTGTGGAGGGGTGGAAGGAAAGTTCCTGCCGAGGGAACGGGCAGCGCGGGCAGGACTCGGCGTGCGCAGGTTGCACAAATGTGCAACCCCTTGTGCGCGCCGACCCCGGATTTTATAAGATACGCGCGGCTACGCTGATGCGCTGTCTTTTAAAATGTACCCCATTGAATTGCAATAATCTGTACCTGTAAATATTAAGGATTGCAAAACTGTTATGAGATCATTTGTATTTAATAATGGCTTTAAACGTCTAAGCATTAAAAGTTTGCTATATCCCTCCTTGATTTTATTACAAATGTGTTTTTTAAAATTGAGCTCTGGGTCAATCAAGACTCGTACTTTATCTCCAAGTCCACCAGTTCTCCCAGTCCTCCAAGGTAGAGGCCGCAGCCTATGCCCGAGCATGATGCCTTAACTGAGACCCAAAAAAGGTCTTAAATACTTCATTGGGTATCCGATGGCAAAGTCAAGCCTCGGCCTGGACCCAGGCCAGATGCCGCGACCCAACCTGGAGGCCGGGTCCCAACACCTGGGTCTCAGCCTAGGCCGGAGCCTGGACCCAGACCTGCTATGACCAGGCCTGGGCTTGGGCTCCAGCTTAGGCCGAAGCTCAGGCATCAGTACTCGGCCTCTGGGTCAGGTCGTGGCATTGGACCTGGGTCCGAGCCGAGGTCCTGGCGTTGGGACTCGGACTCCGGGCCACGCCGCAGCATTGGGTCTGGGTCCGGGCTCTGTCCTAGGTGTCAGCCTTGAGTAGGCCGAGGCTGCGGTGACCTACTATGGCCTTGGCCTAAAGTCTGAAGCTTCGGCCTAGTCCTAGCTGGTGGATCCCTACTGGACTAGGTAAGTGGGGGCCAGGAGGGATCATGGCCCCGACATTTTTCCGGGAGGGTAAGAGGGAAGCTTTGCTTTCATTTTATGGCCCTATTTTTTTTTTTTTAATTTCTTGATTCGTTTTTTTTCACATGAAGAAAATGAATCAAACAATCATTGAACTGAAATTTGTGAGAAAAAAAATCTCCTGAAAACAAGCTGAATAATGAAAATGAATTTTTTTACCCTGCACATCCCTAATGGGTACCATGTTAAAACTACGCTTGATAAGATCCCACGCAATGCGGTGACATAGGTCAGGCCACACATTCTCTGTGGAAGCATGCAGAAACCT